>NC_136061.1:1230072839-1230362839 GCF_964261635.1 Lissotriton helveticus | reverse complement strand
AGCAACAAATCAAGCAGGGGAGAAAAGCACACCAGCAAGTGTACTCTGGAATATAGAGTGCAAGAACGACATGGCACGCCAATATTGAGGACACAATATCAAAAGGTAAAGCCTACTGGAAAGTGGAGTTACTAGGGTCCAACGACATTCTGTAGTCAATATTTAGGATCTACAGCCACACAGGGTAGATAACTGGAAAACACATGCACTCTTAGCGTGTTTAAACAAAAAGAAAAAAAGTAGTTCCCTTAAGGCAAGCAATCAAACATAGAAGTCAGCCAATCAAAGAGACAGTAAAGAAGATATACTTCATGGGGGGGGGGGGCAAAATTGACAAGCTCGGTCAGGATTAAGATGCAGGCAATTTAGAGTGACAATGAAGCCAACCAATAGTAAACCACGGACAGGCTGAAAGCCCCTGTATGTTCCTGGCAAACCCAAAATAGGTCTTTTATAGGCTAGATCTAAAACGTGGTCAAGTAATTAAATTGTAATCCAAACCATCATAGGACTCGAGCCACATCAGGAGTCTGTGACTAGCACCTGGGACAGGGTTTTTTTTAACTAGATTCAGGTTTGCATATATTAAATGGCAGCTATGTTTACCGCTTGGAAAATATGAATCCTCTTCCATCATTGTTTTACTATGCAGTTAAAGTTCTCCACAGGGTTCGTTGTATTTTGTGTTCTTTTCTAAATGTTATCCTTTACTTACAAGACTCTTTTTAATCCCAGTATTGAGGGGCTTAGGGCTAACCAAATGAAGGCCTGCCCTATTGCACGGACAACCACTGAGCTCAGCACTGATTTGCTTTAGAGATAGCTCACTTTTTAAGAGCGCTTTATAGCTTATGAGTCGTATGTTTTTTTTTAAATCAAAGATGCAGTCAGGCCAGGATTTGAACAATGTTTTTATGGTATTAAAATTAAGCATGCATCTGTGATCATATTTAATGATCGAATAAAGCTATTGATTGTCAAGTAATCCAAGAAGTAAAGACATACTTTGTAGAAAATGTACATTGGCTAAAGATGTTGATTTGTTTGCAAGAACTTGGGTTTCTATCTAAAAGTCTTCAGCTGCAGTAACATTGTTAAGAGCTACAAGAGATGCAAAGCTTTTAACATCCAATTTGACCAATCATTCTTTAATTAAAATGTGAAACATTGTATCAAGACTGATGATCCAATGAGATTTAAAAAAATAATTGCACCGCACGCGAGATTCTTGAATGGATCCTACGCTACAGAGTTGTTGGGATGTACTATGTGACCTGTGAAGTTCATTTAAAATGCCTCTGAACCTTTACTGTGAACAGGCTGTGATGTTTGGACAGTACCACTGTCTCCTAAGCTTGCTAACAGACTGGCCAGAACGTACTCAGCTGTGCTCAGTCACGAGGACTCTGTCTGGGTCTCATCAAGTCAAGCCAGTATGAGACAGCGTTCTGGCCACCCTTTGCTCTCTTAACTAACTTATCCACTGATCCCCCAGACAATCTGTGATTAGGATAACTAAAAAAAGGTTGTTTGAAGAACATGGCTTTCATGACCTAGTGAATTATGCTTGGATACAGATTGCTCCGATTGTAACATTTAAATATTAATAGGGTGTATTTACTACTATAACGCGGCATGCTACAACAAGCCATTGCCCGTGAGCCACTAACGTAAATACGGCAGTTCACTAATACTTGATGCTCAGCCCATCAGAAGCAGACCATCTCCCTGCCAATCGATAAAATCATGGCAATACTCTTTGTTGGGGTTGAATGGCGATTTGTAACAGAGATACTGGTGGCACCGATGCTAGTCAAGTATGTCTTTCCACAGGGAAAAATCTGAATTATATTGATTTGTCAGGGCAGGACCTAGAAACGCCTCCACATGGGCGGACATGTACACCATCCAGTGTGGAATTTGTAAAATCATACAAAAAATCTTCACACAGCTTTGTAAAGTGCAAGAGTTACTAAATACCGACACCCCTCAAAATTATCCTGTTTAGTACTCAATAAAAAAAAATATATATAAAACCTTTTTTTTTCCAAAAAGATTCATCAGCTCAAATCTGCTGTCTACATTTTAAATTGAGAAGTGGTTTAACCTCGCCAGAAAAAAGAAGGTGATGACACAGTCGCAAAAGGGAAGGGGTCAGGAGATTAGATATTACAATCTGCCAGACCCAGCAGGCCACCGTCCATATGATAGTGACTCTCTGATTGGATGCTATCTCGGACCTACATCATGAATTAATGACGACGTGGAATGGCAACCAACTCCAAATGTTGATTTTACAAACTGGATTGTTAGCACCCGAGTCGGTTCATAAATGTAATTGAATTAGCACAATTTTTTTTTTTAACTAACGTTATTTTTAGTAGAGGTCAAAGAGTCACAAATATGTCAAACTTGGGTTACAAACAAAATGAAGTAATCCAGAAATTGGAAATCTGACCAGGTTTAAAAATAGTTATAAGTAACTATACATGACGATAATCAAGAAATCTTCAGGGAGGTAATGCCCCCTCCCACCTGCGCTCTGTAAGGCAGTGAAGTAAAGAAGCTACCTACACATATGGGGATCTGCCCATTTCTCAGGAATACTAGACCAATGACCTCTTCCGGTTGGCAGTGGGTCAAAGTTGGAGGTAAAATTCTGTGTAAACCATTGCAGGCTTGGGTGAAGCATGTATTGTGTCTATAGAAGAAAAACGGACTCACCCGTGCCAGTCTTAGATTCATTCACCCATTCATTCATTCATTCATTCATTCATTCATGCCTCTCCCAGAGAAGACAGGGCTACCTCCACGGAGGACAGGTAACTAATACATCTATTTTAACGTTAAAAAAGCAAAAACGATACACATCAACTAAACATCTGCAGGTAGATCTCAATAAATTAGATAGAAATGCAGCTTACCTAGGACCGCAAGTGCACCAAAAGATAGCTCCAGATTCGGCAATCGCACACATGGCACTTTACAAGCATTGCACAACATTGACGTACGACCCGTGCAAGAGGCAAATAAATGATTCCAGTAAAATAGCCAAAGGCGGCGCGCTGAAGTATATCACGGCTCGCAAATAATCCCTCGAAGCAGTGACGGGGTCAGCGGACGACTTCGCCAAGCGCGAAAAGATGAATCTCGTAAGCGGATAGTGCTGACGTGGCAAGCGGCAGGGCGCTCTAATGAAACGATAGTTTACGACTGCGGCTGGATAGAAAAATTAACTCAGCAGAACCACCTCTGCAAACCCCAAGGTCACGGCTCAGGACTGCCATCCATCAGAGCAGGAGTGGTTTTCAGCACTTGGCCATTACTCAGGGAAACGGGTGAGATCACGCCTGCCCACGTTCGATCACCAAAAAGAGGAGGGAGGTTTCAGGTTTCAAACCTGATCGATCACAGGTAAGGACAGCGCAGCATGGAGACACTCTTTCAGGCCCAATGGACTACATTCGGTAGTTTAATACAATACACTTCATAGGTCACCGAGATGGGCACAGGGGCATACAATCTTAGGGCATGGTTACACCACCAGTGAGAAAAACGACCTCTCAGTTAGACACCCTTAAATGATACACGAAAGAGTCCAAATCCCAATGGGCGGCATACCCCTTGTTTCTGGCCAAACTCCCATAGTCGGCCCAACCACATTTCCTATTTTTATATATATTTATTTTTTTGTTGTATGATGGTACAATGCATGCCTGTACCACGCGGTCTCTACCACAACCGCGCCTTTACCACGCATGCCTTTACCACGCGATTTTGCTGTAAAGACATGATGGGTAAAGGGGCATGTGGGCTAAAGATAATACACTCCAACCGCCTGGCCTGTAAGCTGCCCCTTTTCCCTGTGCTCTGCCCCCTAAAAATTAAACCCACACCCAAAAAACTACTCCAACCTCAGCCCCCATCCCTAAACTATCCCCTACATCCCTAAACTACCCCGACCCTGCAGAGTAAACTGTCCCTTCTCCCCCTGCCCTGAGCCCTAAAACTTAAGCCGATGCCCCAAAAACTACCCTGACCACAGCCCTCCTGCCCCCTTAAACACTGTTCCCTACCTCTGAAGTTCCCACACCCAGCACCCCACCCACCCTGAGGCCTACAACGGTCCCCTGCTCAGAGTCCGAAAAACTGTCCCCTACTTCCCTAAACTACCCCAACGCTGCTCCCTGCCCTGTAAACTGTCCTTTCCCCCCTGCCCTTAGCCCTAAAAACTGTCCCCACCATAAAAACTACCTGTCCTCCTACAGAGTCATAAAACCTACCCCTATCATGAAAAACTACCCCTCAAGCCAAAGCCTCAGCCCCACGTACCTCACCGTTCCCTTAGCCCTAAAACTGTCCCCCACCATAAAAAATACCCCGACCACCTCCTGAGTCCTAAAATCTACCCCTGCCCTGAAAAACTACCACTACACACACCCCCGCCCCCCAAGACCAAGCCCCATTTACCCCACTGTGACCTCTCCGGATTCCCGATAGTCCTTCCGGTCTTCCCCATGCTGTGCCTCCGCTCGCCAATTAGACAGCGTATTCCCTTAGCCACGCATATGAGTTGCTACGGTAACCATGGTACAACATGGATCAGCCTCGTGGAATGCAGCACATTTTTTATTTTGGCAAGGGGTCTGGAACCCCACAACAAGGGCCATAGGTACCCCTGCCCATACATCTATATGGGCAGGGGTACCTCTGGCCTTTGTGGTGGGGAATATATATATATTTTTTTAGGGGGTGGAAAGGAAGACTATTTCATCTAAAGCCTATAAATATCTGACTTATGGCGTCTCAAGGGCCCGTCACCATGCTTTGCAGCAAGGGCCCATCCTCCTGCATTAGGCCAGTGCAGTGATAATGATCCCTGGTGAGTGCCTGATGAGGTCAATGACAGTGAAAACTCTCTGCAGGCCCTTCCTGTACTCATACTGTGGATTGATTATTAGCCAGGGCTGGGCACGTTGAGATTTCATAAACACTGCCCTCCTGCCGCACAGCTCGGGATGAGGCACTTAAATCTACAGGTGGTAGGACGGTCTGGAAAGTGGTAGCCTACTGCCCAACTCTGAATGGTTGGCAAGCATGTGACCCTACCGATACATCCAAGAGCCTGCCCAAATCTGACCCATTTTAGAAAAATGCTAAAAACATCTTTTAATCATTTTCAGGTCCTGTTACAATGCTCAGTCCAAGCGCCGAGATACCCTCATGGGTGATTCAGCGCTATATAAACCATTAAACATAAACAAACATGTTTAGGATCGTCCATGTGGCACCATTAGAACACTAAAGTTTGTTTACAGTCAGACATCCAGTGTTGCTTGGAGCAGGGTTTACAAGATGTTGTAACAGAGGAATACTAACCGGATACTATTGCAAGTGAGCGATCTATAAAAGCCAGCAATACCTTCCTATGATTGACAAGAAGCAGTACCGCCATCATATCCAGACATGAGGCTTGCACGCCTGTCCGCTCTTCACCTCTACACAACGGACCACTCACCTCATTGCTAAATCCTGCATCCAATCATATCCTTGGCTTATATAAAACTCTAATAACCCACCTACATTTACATGAGTTTATATTCCGCTCTACTGATGCCGTACACAATACTGCTTAAAATACTGCAAAGATAGGGAACATGCAGCCTTTGGGGCCCTACGTTCAGATGGAAGGCCGACGGGCACTCTAGTTATCAGCCATGTTAAAGTTCAATGCCTGCACTTGGCCTCTGCAGTATTTACTGAAATTCCGCTTTAACTTGTCAAGGACCTCACTGCAAGGTGAAATGTCGATGTTTGTACACTTGCTTGACTCACATCAATGAGTAGCAGGAAGTTTTTGTACAGTACAATAAAAAAAATACCTGTAATTTACAATGGTCAAGTCATGTGCACATACAGATAAAAGTGTGAACTAGATAAACTTTGCATGCACTCTCAAACTAGCTACCACGTGCGAGTACAAACACTAAAACACAGAAGCAAACACCTACCCGCACACACACAGATCCAAGCATCGACTCTTCACACATATCCACAAAGAAGCAAACACGCACTACATAACCACAATACGTAGAAGTGAGAACACACCCAAACACACACAAGTACTAACCCACACATGAAGTGAGCATCCACTCAACACTCCGAGGTGAGCACACACAAGCAAGCACCCACACAAAACAGAAGCGAAAACGCAACCACACATACCCACATAACATAAATGAACACCCATCTATACAACACAAGAAAAAAACATCCACAGAATTGAGCATTTACAAACACACACTCAACACACAGAACTGAGGTCCCATCCAGATACTCACAGACTAGAACACACCCCACACACAAAAGAAAGCATTGACCCATGCATACACAACACACAATAGTAGGCAACCACATACACAGGCTCATACAACACACATGAGCCAGGACCCACCCACACATACCCACTACATAAAAAGTAAGCAACCATACATACACGACACAAAAGCAGGAAACCACCCAGACGCATAAGCACAACACAACTCCCATTTTGTCACAAACCTGTTCATGCTGTACTCTACTGCACCCGACATAACTTTAAACCCCCTCAGTTTGACTCAACCTGGAACTCTAGAGACCCTCACCTGCTTCTGCACAAGCATTGAGGTCTTGGGAACTGAATTACGTCTCAGTCTGTAACTGTCCCTTACAGCTAATGCGGTTCTGCTTTTCCCCCTCACGCTTGGACTATCTTCAATAGCAAATGCCTTCCCAGACACTTTCCTTAGAACCAATTGACCTCACCACATTTCTATTCCATTTCGTCCTTCCACTGCAAAACTTTCCAGTTCTATCTACGGTCTTGACCACAGTCGCCCATTGCAATACTCAGAGCAGTACTTATGCGCTAGTTAGTGGCGTAACATAGGCCCCTGCAGCCTTCGCAGTGCGGGGGGCCCTCAGCACAGTAGCCTAGCCTAAGGGCTACTGATTGAGTCCGAGGGGTGGGCCATGCATTTACCTTGCAGGGGGGGGTTAAGTTTCGTTACGCACAGTGCGCGGAACTAGCTATGAGCAAATGTTTAATTCAATTCACTAGTGTGCAACCCAGTCTGTATTGGACCAAAGCAGGGGTGTTTGATAACCTATTGCTGTACCATGGCTTCTCCCTTTTCTGGCGTGTGTTGCCCTCACTTGCATAGAAATGTTGCCACATTCCTGGCGGGTGAACTACATCTGTTTTGTAATGTAAGTCCGCTCTCAGTCTCGCGCTTGCATTGCTTTTGCCTTCAATGCAGCATTTTAGGCGTGATTTGCAAGGTTTTTCAGCTGCTTCTGGTTAAACAGTCACAGTTTCATATGTTTTTTTATAAAATGTGCTATGCAGCTGCTCGTCCTCTTTGGATAGCTGCAGAGGGACTGGCCTGTGTTAGTAAGGTAGTGGGCCACTGTGATGCTCTCTGGATTTATCCTGTAAGGTCCAGGGGTGTTGCTGACACCAAAGAGGAAAGAGCAATGCCGACCAGCCCTCACCTTCTTGCAGTTAGCAGCCGGATGTGGAGAATGTATGGGAGCCAAGTTTAGTGGACGAGGTGTCAGCAGGAGTTTGTGATTGTCCATAGGTTCTTGGTATTGTCAAACCACAGACCTTTAAGATGACTTCCGGAAGTCTGTCTCAAGCCAGAGATGAAGTGGGATGTAATTTCAGTGGCTGAAGTTTTGGGTGTGTAGTTATTGTTTAGTTATTTACGTAGTTATAACATTCCACCCTTTTTACCTTGCTTGTGAATGGAGAAGAGGTTGTGGGAGGTCAACCCTCTGGCTTTTGGTTACCAGAGAGTTCTAAAAGACCCTGGCAGCGTTTTCAATGACTCTCGCCAGGTTTAGCCACCACAAGAGGCCCCTTTATATGGAATTCTTCTATAGCAAAACCTGCATCTCTCAGCTGTAGTGAACTTTACAAGATTAACAAACCATACACAATATGTGAACTAAATATGAAGAGTAGTGATATCATCGTGTTCAGGCCCAGGGGTCGAGCTGAGATAGTATGTTAAAGGTAGAAATTGGGAGGCAAAAAGTATTAGGTAAGACGGGAGAGAGAACAAGCGGGACAGGTCGATTTAGCAGAAGGTACACATGTGCAGTTTTAGATAGATTTTAGGCAATGACTCTTCAGAAGAGTAACATGATTACGACCCTTTTGAAAGAAAGGTCCCGTTTTTTTTCACAGCTAGGATGTTGAGAGTCCGATGAGCTTGGTACTGCTATAGTAAAGCATCTGTTCTGTGCTTCTTTTGAACTTCGACAACATTAAAAAGGTACTATGTTTGTGCTCTGGAGCAGCCACAGAAGTCCCCGAGGGAGGCAATGTAGCAGAGTCTTCTCCGGTGGATGGTTGTGTGAGATTATATTCTATTTCGAATCATATGCTGAGCTCCAGTGGAAGCCAGTTTAGACTGTAGAATTGGCATAATGTAGTCAAACATATTTTTGTCCAGGATTAATCTTGCATGGAATACTGTTCTTAAGTGAGCATGGTCGCTGGCAAAAATGTCCACTAGGAGTTTGTAGCCAAAATCGATTCTTGAAACCATTAGGGCATGTGATTCCAGTTTAGACTTGTTAGAAGAGAATATATTTTTCTGTTTCTCAAGCACATGGAAATTGCAGTTTGAGCTTTTGTCCTGTGTTAACTAAAAGGCTGGGTCAATAGTGGCTCTGCGGATTGTGTTGGCAAATACATGAAATGTTTCAAATAGAGTTCTTGCGCTACTTCTTAAGACACACTGACCTTCATCTTGGTTGTGAGGATTTTAACTATAGCTCAGGCAGGCTCTATGGTTGATATCTTTCAATCTTGGTTAAAGTCTATTTTGTAACCCAAAGAAAACTGATCAAATAGATCTGCAGGGACTGTCATTGCAATACCTAACGAGGCCTCATTCAGAAGACCGGTCTGGATTGGTTTTTTTTGGGATGGGGGTGGTATCAGAGCAATTTATAGAGCACCAGTTGCATTACAGACGGACACATTCATGTTTTTTTGTCAGACACGGGGAGATTAATTGATCTGCCCAGTATCACAGGATGTTGAGTGTCTCTGCGGAGACTCAAGCCCGGTTCCCCAGCTTCGAGATCGACCACCCTAGCCGTTAGGTCACATCCTCTCCCGTTGGCATGCACAAAGAGTTACCTTAATATAGGGTGTGACAAGTAAGCCTTTAACCAATATTAGAGTACTGAAATATTGAGCACTCCCATTGAGAACAAAGCCGTGGCACAGGGCCAAGAATACAGACCTTTTATTCCAACATTCTGATGGTTTTTCTTTTCCTTTTTATTTTAAAACTCAACTCTTGGTAGCTGTAATGTTCCAAAAGCATTAGAACCCTCCGGCCTTGAACCATACTATTGTGAAAGGCTCTTGTAATTTGTAGGGTGATCAAGGTCTTTAACAACCAGTACATCGCCTTCAGCAGAGGGCCATAATGCTACAGTAGCACACTGGGAGGTCGGGAGCTCTACTGAAGACAAAGGAGCGGCACACCACCAATAATGGCTGATGCAGACCTGCTCAGACATACTAATGTTTCCCTATCCATTTGTCCCTATTTTATAACACTAAACCCTCATTGGATACACTGTTTTATAGACCTTATATCTTGGGTTACACCAGCAGTTAAAGGCCCTCTCCTTCATTATAGTAGATCCAGGGCCTTTAACAACAAGTACAGCCCTGCCTGTGGTCAATTAATGCTACATAAAGACTAGTGAGTGAAACTTATGGACTGGTTTGGGGTGAAATTCCTTTGTCAGAGGACAGTTGAAGGAGTGTGTTTTAAGCCCATAAGGCTGAAGGCACTCTGCCCATTGATGTAGTTGGAGCCCACTTTGCGGACACCTTAAATCCAACCTTAAGTTATAAATGTTTCTATTTTAGTCTGTTTACATTAAATATTCTGACAATAGCTGGCAGCTCCTCGCAACGGAGTATTCGGATCTGTGCCCACTAGTCCTGCAGTCGCAACCAGAAAGGAAACAGTAAATGGAACACTTCGGTGGAAGAGGTGGCAGACAGACCATCAGATACGAGCATGTGCAAGACTTCCTGTAGGCTGCAAACACTGTTTTTCTGATATTTAGTGGTGTGCCTTCAATCTTACACCATAGTCTACAGCCCAACTTTTCAAGAGGAACTTAGGGGCATATTATCAAGGGGGCGATAGGGAATTATCGCCGCTTTAGCGGCAGTTTTTGGCCGCTAAGCAGTGATAATTCTATCGCCCTATTAGCAAGCTGTCGCCAACAGCAGTTAGCGACAGCTTGTAGACGATAGCGAGCTGTTTAGGGCCCGCTTTGCATGTCAGCGATATTTATCGCTAATGACATGCAAAGTGGGCTTACCCAACCTGTTAGCGACTGACAGCAGACGCTAACATCGCTATCGTCCATTACCAACACAGGCGTAGCGATGGAAATATTCACGCTAAGATCTCCAAAAACTAACGCCTGCTCAGACCAGTTCTTAGCCATTATATCCATAATGGGAGGTGGATATAATGGCTAAGAACCTGCTAGCGATAATGCGTGAATATCGCTGTATTCTCAGCGATATTCATGCATTTTGCCGCTATCGCCAGGAATTTTACAGCTTTTGAGATAAACGTTGCTAATAGCACGTTATCTCAGCGATAAAATCCGGTGATGTGCAGCGATAAAAAAATTGCCGCTAAGCCTACTTAGCGATATATATCGCTATTTGTTGGTAATATGCCCCTTTGTCTCCAAACGGACAGAGTAGTTTGTGTCAGGGGTCCCAGGGCAATTTCGGGTCTCTTCCTGACAAGTCTCTTTAAGTACATGTGTATGTTTAAGACGGAGGTAGTGATTGGGTTTCCAGGGTTCTGGTGGCCCGGCCTCTAACTTTGAGACTCTCCGTTGAGCAGCTCATTATTGCGTTCATTTTAATAGACTCGATCCAGGCGGGAGACTCCCGATTTTCTAAGCCAAAATTGTTTTGCTTTACCGGTGATATATGCTCAAACATTGCCACAATGAAACATCAATCTGGTTGAGGTTTCCTTGTGGCAATATCGGAGCATAGATCACTTTCCGACGTGAACTGCAATTAAAGAAAATCTCCTCTGCAGAGCTGCTGCTGTAGGAACAACGGCCGAGTGATACAGGCCTCGGGGCAAGGCCTGGATTCAGTGTAAAGGGGAATACGGTTTCCGCCCGGCTGCGGTTCAGTAGAGACGTCACTTCCCCCTCACACCCTGCTAGCCCGGGAGTAGTGTTTTGGGCCGCAGCCTTCACGCTGAGAGAGCGCAAACTGACTTAAATGTATGAGTGCACCACACTTACCTGTAGTAAGCACAAATCATGAGGAGAAATGCCATGAGTGCTAATAGTATCTGCAATTATATCCTAAATGTATAGCTAATGTAGAGATTTAAGTAGAAGTGGAACTAATACAGAAATGTGTGACACTATATGATTTTATTAGACGTGATTATTTTTGAATCTATGTCGTGTAGCTGTTAAAATATAAGATGGTCTGTGGTTAAACGCAGAATGTGGTAGGCCTCAGGGCCAGAGCTGGAGCTAAAAGGGAAGGTGGTTCTTTTCACGACACAGATTGTATTAACGTTTGGTCATCGCATTAAATGGGCCATGAATTATAATATGTTTATTGAATAATAGAATAAGAGTATTAACATGCTTTAATTAAATGAAGAAGTTGAATGCCATAATCATAATGAGAAATATTGTAGGCCTGAAATGTTTTAACGTTGATTTACACGTACATGTCTGGGCTGAGAAATGTTGCAAGCCTTTTTAGAAGTCTATGAGAGTTGGGTTCTTGGCGGCAGATATCTGTCTGCAACAGGAAAGGGGGGATCCAATTATAAATGAATGAATAGAGGTCTGTTCAGTAGACGGCCCAGACATGGAGGAGGGTTTTGGAATGTTTAAGGGGTATCAGCGGGCCGGAGAAGAGCCTGAGAAGCAAGGTCAACTCTAACGTCTGAGGCCCAATACAAAGCATCATGGAAAAAGCCTGAAGCTACACCACGTGAGAGGCGTTTCGCAAGGGGCGTCTCAAATGTTGTTGACTGTTTTGTATTAGGGACAGCACCCCTGGGTGGAGTTAGAGCAGATACCTGAGGACCCTTTAGAGAGCGGATGGGTAGGCAGAGAGGGGTCATGACTGGAGAACTATAGGTTTTCACCAAGAGACTTAGAGTGGGTGACTTCCCTTGGGGGTCATTCACTGCTGACACCTTTGTTAGGTTGGGATTTGGTTAAGTAGGGATACCATCTAGAGCAGGGTAGGGACAGCCTAACCTTTGCGTTTTCCTCCAACCTAAATGAAGGAGAGATATGCGTCTATGCTGATAGCTTTATTATTCTTAGAACTTGTGTTAGTGATTTCCGTTGCTCGTCTGAGGGCCTTCCGAGAGCACATGTATGTAATTGGACCTGTGTATCTCGTTAATCTCATTCTGAGATGCTTGTATTTGCAGCTTATCATATCTTTACAATAAACCTTTGAAAGCTAGAAGTTGTTTGTGATCTTTGGGAGCAGAGTCCTTTATTGGGTGAACTAACTTGCAGATGGGTGTACTGTTTTCCTCCAAGACAGGCAACAAAGGTTCAGTCGACCAGATCGAGGTTTAGATCAATAGATATAAGGTATCGATCAAAATCTCGCCCTTTCAACGCCATTCTTCTGAAATCACTTCAGCTCAGTAACATAACATTATCCGAAAGCAGAAAATATATTTTGACCTAAGCATGATGCAAAACAGATTCAAGGGTTAGTCAATGGCTGCCAGCATATCCTCCTCCCCCCGCACCTACAAGATTGAACCTCCCGCGTCCCCCTCCCCGCCCCCTTTCTGCCTTCTCGGGCAAAAAGTCGAAACGTCTGAAATATGAGAGTTTCTCTGATGAAAGTGCACCATAATCCGGGCTTTGTGCAGGTCTGGACGAGCAGAAGCCGCCACCGACACCTATAATTTACGAAAGCAAACCTGCCATTAGAAGGGGCGTGCCCGTCCCCGACGCTGGCGCGCACACGAAGGCGAGCCTTAATACGGAATTTAACACAGAAAGCTCAAAAAGCGAAACAAATAACCAGGCATGGCTTTCCCAGGCAGCCAGCAATGCGGGCTGTCGTTATCCAGCGCCACGTGAGGCGAGAGAGCATTAACAGCCAAGTAAGGGGCCTGTATTAGGGTTTTGGAAAAACACGGACAGGAGCTTGGGTGCATTGTGCAGAAAACGCTGCCTTATTGACATTAATTCTGCTCGTCAGATAATCATCGATTTTGGAGCTGGGATGGTCATGCTTAGCATGGCAACCCTCTACACGGCCACCTAGGCCAACAGCGCACCTTAATTTCAATGCATGTTCTTACGGGGATCAGGAGAATCTCCATTGGGTACCCTTCGGTCAACAGCTACCATTGCTAAGCCCCACCACCCACCCTCTCACTGCCACGCCATACTCCCACGTCATTAGCCACCAGAAGTCTCACTGGTCTGCACCACCACCACCATACTGCAGTGCAAGAAGGCACAACTGGCAAACTGTACAGCCCCGGTCGACATTCAGCAGGACCGGTCGCCATACAGCAGGACCGGTCGTCATACGCCATGCTGCCTGGTCATTATTCATTACTGACAAGCCATGCTCCCCTGTCGTCAGCGACCGAGTCAGGTTACTGACCATGAGGCACTAAATCTAAGCTTTCTTCCCCAGATATTAGCCAACATTGCTTATCCATGTTCATTGGTCACTAGAAACCCCAGCTTTAATCAGCCATGTCACTCTTCCTAAGCCACCATTGGCAAGCTATGACCCCCTGGCCTTAAGCCGTCCCTGTCGAGATGCACTCCTGGTTCACCGCACAGCTTGGCAGCTAGTCCTCATGGCTTTTTTAGTGGTCATAAGGCACCAGTGGAGACAGTCCGCTCGTTCGTCCGCCAGGACTTCCAAGCCATGTTGAATGATCATGAGTCACCACTCTCAAGAATTTGGCTCCAGCAATCCGCCAACGCTGTCATGTAATAATTACAAGCCACAACTGAACAGCTTGCTCGCCAATATCCACCAATGATCTGCAAATTTCACATAGAATGCTTGTGTCTTTCACAGTGGAAGCTGCAGCAGCAGCTAGTGGTGGCTCTCAGCGGCTGTGAGCTTACGCACTCTTCTGAAACCTAGAATGCCAAGGCTTCTAGCGTGAAGTTCCGGTCCCAAACGTATTTACTATACTGCATCCCTGGCATTTCTGCTCTTCCTAATTGAAGCATTTACAAACTCTTCTGCGCTGCCAGCTTCCATCTTCTAAAGCAAGCGATGAAAGCCCAGGCAGCGGAGAGATGAGTCACCAAAGTGAAAGCAAAGAATCCATGCCTCACAGGCACATTTGCTCATGCAGGTGAAACGCATCCTTGCAACAGCCCGGGGTTAGAACGCGTACAGCGCAGTCATCTACAGAGCGATACAGACCCAAATTTCAGAAGCTTGAAGTGACCAGAAACGACAAGGAAGGGACGCTGAGAAGTTGCACGAAATGAAGTTACAGGGGTATGTGGCGATTCATGGTCGCATGGTAAGGGTAGTATTGGATATAAGTTCAAGCACAGGGTCGAGCGGAACAAAAGTGCTTGCTCCTGAGACACTTGAATCGATCACAAACAATGGTGCACGTTTTGCAAAGTGTGCACTCATCCAGCAAATGTGGCGTGCAGGAAGCCCTCCTAATGAGACTTTCTTGGGTTACAATTAATGTGGACGGACAGCACAGGAAAGAAGCAGAGAGAAACCCAGCAGCGTGAGTAGGGCTGCTAAAAAGAGATGCTCAGGACATTCTGTAACCTGGAATAAAAGTATAGAGACTCTGCGAAGGCCTCACTCAGCCAATAGGAGGGTGGGACTGTGCCTGCCAACAGAGTCTCAACGCAACCTGTGAAAATAGTACTAGAATGTCAAAGGGTAGACAAAAGCATTCAATGCTAAAGGGTAGGTGAAGATAGTACATGGGGCGGCCCCTAACAAGGCTGTGGCAACTTCATCAACTGATGTGCAAGTCTGACAAGTCCAGTGATCAGGTCTCACATAATGTCAGTCTGCTTACGCTATTCGACTTATTTTTGTTCAGGTGTGCCTTGCTGCAAGCAGAAACTGTCTGAGAACTGTGAAAGTGGATGTGCCACACAACCGCATCCACTGCCCTGGCAATACTTAGTATAGTACTATAGAAATGGCATGGAAGCTACACTGACCTAGTATATTGCGACTCAACATCATCCTCATCAACGAATATTATCGATCACTAGCATCATATATGTATATCACAGAAAACATTAAAAAACTTCGACATATACTAAAAAGGCCAATAAAATGTCAAGATACTATGTCAACAAAGCAAGGTCAGAGCTAGTTATACAACACAGCCTACAACCAACGGAAATGCAAAAATGGGAGCTAGCAGTAAATAAATCATTATAGCAGTAACGAAAGCATGGGTCCAAAGAAGAGGGAGGTATATAGTGCACCTTCAATGGTGACACTGCCTCAGTCAAATTCATACACAAATCATAATTCCAGCATGTAAGCGCCTATTGGGTGCACCCATTCGTACGAACAGTACACAGGCTGTCGGTGTCCTCAACCTTTAAAAGTGCACAAAACTCGTGACTGCATTAGAGATGACTCACTAAACACAAACTCCAGGCATTGCTAAAAAAAAAAAAAATGGCATCGAGTAGCTTTTTTGTACATTATGAAATTGTTTTAGGGAACTGGATAAAATGGTACAGTCTCAGATAACACATTTCGTTCTCTTCACAGCTCGCCTTCCGCTACGCCACAGTCAGGATATCACTTCTGGGAATCAAAGTCTATTTTTGAGCCAAAGCAATAAACACTCCCGGTGCCGATGCCTTTTCTGGAGCTGAAAAACGTGTGGAGGTGGTATAGAGCCAGACTCCGCCAAGAAGCGTAAACCGGGGGGTGGGGGGAGGCGGACAGGAGAAAGAGTGCACCTAAACAACATTCTTCCCAAACAATGTACAAAGCTGGCGTGAGACATGCAGAAATGAGGCACAGTCTCCTTAATAAATAATCCCCATTACAACTTAAGCGGAGGGCGAAAATGTCTAACACCCTTCAGCGAGGGCATTCATTTCCGACTACAAAACTAAAAACCCACGGTGAACCAAAGGCAACAAGAGGTTGACATAGCATTACACGCCACACAGAGAGAACATTCTAAATTAGAAGGAGTAACAGAAAGACCATCCTTGGGATGTTGAACAGATGCCTTGAAAAGCCAACACGGACCCACACATTCAAATGTATTCAAACGAGCTCCCAGCATTCCAATGCTCAAATAAATGTTGATCTTAGGATAAAGGAAGGCTTCGCTCCACACAAACACCTATTATCTCCATCTATAAATTGTGATTTTAAATGACTGACTAACACTTGAGTTGCTAATAATTAGCTGGGGAAATAGGTATCATTTAAGTAGTTACTGGTCCATCCATTTTTTATTGTAAGCATTTTAAGGTTTAGGAACTTCAGGATAGCGGGGAATTGTACACATAGGGGCTCCCATGGCCTCTCGGGTAACATTTGAGATGGAGTATTTAGGCAGATGAAGGAGTGCTATCATAGTCAATCATGGTTCTTTTCCATCTCTGCAACCTAGACAGGGAAGTCTAATGAGGACGCTAAAATAAAATAAAAATAATACTAAATGAAACTCAAAATGTGAACATTCAACGTACTACCCAAAGCAATAGTTTAAAATAGCGCTTCCTGAACTTTTTAGAGTCACAACCCAAATTTTATACCTACAAACTTTTACGACCCATCGTTTCGGAAACACTAAAACCGAGGTTATATTAAGCATCTCCACACACATAAAACCCGATTGATGTGTGTGTGTGTGTGTGTGTGTGTGTTGGGGGGGGGGGGGGGGGGGGTGGGGGGAGAATGGCTGCTCAGAAAGAATTCTTCAACTCTCTAATCTACACTTCAGTTTGTGGTTCTTGAGTGCCAGCACTTCCTGTGGCTCTTAAGAATTTTGGCCTGTGCCTGCAGGCACCATAGTCATAAAGCAAAATGCCTGCCACTTTACAATACAAATGCAGCATATTTTCCAACCGTACCGATTTAGGTAGTAGGCTACAGCCTTTATTGCAGCCCTACAGACTACGGATTCATCACGGTCATCGTAGCACCATATAGGGCCGGGTGGCACAACAGTTTCTCTTTCAATAAAGTAAGTCTTTCCATTACTTGGGGAGAGCATAATTTGGACTTTTTTGGTCGAGGTCTACCAGACTGCGTAGCTGCCTGGTTTTCTAAAGCGATCTCAGGGACATTCAGAAAGGTTTCATGGGAATGAATTCCACTTGTTGCATATCAACATTGGCTTTGTGATTTTTAACTCATTTCCTGGCTTTATTTGTTTTAGGCTGTCCATGGCGAGTTCATCCTTCCCAAGGAGCAAAGCCTTTTCACACGAACTTTTCTTGTATTCCTTTAGGGGCGCTCTTTTCTGCAAACTGGCCTGTAAATCGTGTTCTTATCTTGTCACATTTGGTGTGCATTAAAAGACACAGGTCAATTGTCAGGCTCAGTCTTCCAACTAGCTTGGTGTTTACTTTTTTCTCCTACTTCAAATGAAAGTATTAATGTGAATGCATCAATTTCTTGTTAGACAAAATTTGTGAAATTGTTAAGTTTAATATTCTATTTTGCATATTGTTACTACCAGAGAATGCAATGTGTATAAAAAAAAGTCTTGTGGGACAAACAGCAGGGGCTGCTTTCCTCCAGTCAGTATCATGGCTAAAGTCAGTAAGCAAGGTGGTTCCGTGGATATAAAAAAAAAAAAAAATAAATAAATTAAAAAGGGGACGATAGCAGCCAGCAAAATTGCCATGCACGCGTATTTTTTTATGTAATTGCATTAAATTTCACAACAACAAAAGGACATTTTCGTACACTCTGAGAGAAGGCCAAAGTATTCACTTCCAAGAGTACAGATAATCCTTAAAGTAACTGAAACCCACATGCGTCAACAACTGTAACCAATGCCCCATTACCATCCAAAGACATATCATTATCCCTCACTTAAGTACACAGATATTTATTATTTCCTCCTAAGCAGCTTCAATACTTGGAAAGATATTCATCAACGTATAGCTTGGTACATTTTTTCAGAGAGTAGACCTGCACAGTGGAGCGGTGGAAAAGTCCAGGATAAAACTCAATGCTTCTAAAACTGAAAAGGGAATAAAATCCCTGAACCCTTGCGAGGGGAAGACAGCCCTTGAGTTTCGCCGCGATAAACCAAGATCGATTGGCCAGAAAGATTGTTCCTGCAGACATAATTGATTCTCTCGACAAGCCGAGATCTGGCACTGCACATAGAAAACAGGACTGCGAGGTGATCATGGAGGAATCATCCATCTTTCTTTGCGGGTGTAAACCAGGTAAGAGACCACAGACCTAGCCTCGGGGTGATGGATTGGCAGCCACCTTTGTGCAGGATCAGAGACTACCATTAACGCTGAGCTCAAGAAATGGCTCGTAGGACAAGGTATTACCTCTTCACTTACACCACAGCACTTCACCATGCATGAAGGACATCAAGGGCACGGATTAGGGCTTAAAATAATATTTCAAAGTAATTAATCAATCCAAATATCTATTTTTGTAGTATTTACTTCCATTATTCATTACCAGTGTGTAACATTTCTAGGTGCTCACAACTGGTGCTAGGGTCAGACTGGGAACCCAAAGCAGCCCTGGTAATTTTGTCAGACCAGCCCCAGGAAGGGAATGGGGGGGAGCTTGAAGTGTAAGGCACTGCTGCCTTTGTTACTGAGGGTCGATATTACAGCACTGCCGCAAAACCAGCCCACACCACTGCAAAACCTGCCCCAGCGTTCCGGGAAAAGCCCAATGCCCCCCCACGACCAGTCCAGCCCTGACTGTTGCCAATAAAACTATGGAAGTATTTGGAGTGACGAGATTTGACCAGGATTACATTGTCAGTCTAAATAGGACTTTTTTTGATTAGGCATCTTGTCATGCTTCTACGTCAAACTCTCTGGTGTTAGATACTTTGGTAATAGCAGATCATAAAAAAGCACACTTAATACATTAGAGAAAAACACAGAAAAGATTTTTTAACAGAGCATTTTCCATGTTTTCGATAGCAATTATGACAAGGTGGTAAATAGTTTGGAGCAAGGACTGGCAGAGCAGGCACAATAAACGTATGTCGTAGGAATTCTATGTGCTTTCAGGGGGAGTCCGGGCTGTACGCTTATATCATAAAGGTATAATCTGCATTTCTCACATAGTTTAGAGTAGTGGTTAAATAAAGTTGTTGAATCAAAGGAACATTAAGCCAAGAAAGGTAGTCTCCAGTCTCACAGAGTGTGCCAGCTGACTACAAGTAAAGGAGACCAAGCAGGCCATAATCTGAGACAGGAGGTCTTGCTGTTACGGCACAAATATGCTTAATTGTGTTCGAAAGAGGAGGGCTTTGATGTCAATACATTGACTTTAATATCAATACATTTATATTACTTAACTGAACACAAATAACCCAGTATCCTCCAGTTTTGCCCCCCAAATTACTATGAACTGAGAAGATTGGTATTCAGAAACTAGTGTGGCACATTTACCTCACTAACAGACTGATCAGAAACCCACTGCCAAGTTCAAATTGTCTGACCACCCACTCAGTCTCTGCATCTTCCGTGGTCCACACCACCACACAAACACTGTATAATTACCACAGAGTGTAATACAAGGGGTTTTAAACTTTTGTATAATGAGAGCAACTTCTGATCCGTGAAAATAGTTTTAAGCTACTAAAGGCCAAGATCCTGGTCACGGTCGGGGGACCTTCCGGATTTAGGCTGCAGGTGTCGATTTGAGGCAGGTCAGGGGTCGCCGGATCTCAGGTCAGGATTGCCAGGGGGACCTCCGAGGTGTTTGCCCACTTGAGATTGGGCCGTTGATGGAGAGTACAGAGTGGTGCGGAGTCAGTTTCCGGCCATGGCCAGAGGTTGAAGATGAACAAATACTGTGTTCACGGGAGACAAAGTCTTTGAGGTTGAAGGCAGGCAGGTCCTCTGGGGTTTTCGAGGTTGCTGGCTGAAAGACACCAGGATTTTGCAGGAGCAGGTTCGAGGTGGAGATAAGCCGGTAGGGCTGGGGCAAAATCAGTGGGAGTCTTCCTCTTGTTCGCTTCTGTACGGCTGTCCAGTCCTTCTTGTAATAGATGTACGGGCGTTACAGGTAGGTAAAAGGTAGGGACCCCCTATTATGCCACCCTCCAGTGGGAGGAGGGCATGAGCCTGTCCCTGGTTCGCCGAGTCCCCCCCATCTGCAAGATGGCGGGGACTGAGAGCTATGCTTCACCTCGCAACCCCCACCTGAGGGGTGGAGTTGGCAGAGGTGGGCACACCTCTTCCTCACTTGTTTTTCCCACGGGTTCTTGCCCCCCCCACCCACAAACTGGGGGTCAGAAACAGTGTGGACCAGTTGCTGGGAGCAGCAAGTGGCGTGGGGAAGCTCACAAAGGCGGCAAGCCTTTGAAGCTTCCCCTTCATGAACCCTGCCCATTCTGGGGGAGGAGGCATGGCACCTCGTCCCAGGATGTGCATTATTTCAGGCCCCAGAGAGCAGCAGGCTCTCGACCCAGGGGTCCAAAAACATGTCTGGTGGTGGCAGCTGAAAGCAGCCACTCAGCCTGGACACTAGTGGTGGGTTAGGTTCAGGGGGCATCTCTAAGATTCCCTCTGTGTGCATTTTTCATTAAATCCCACACTGGCATCAGTGTGGGTTTCATGTGCTGAGAAGTTTGATACCAAACTTCTCAGTTTTCAGTGTAGCCATTATGTTGCTGTGGAGTGCGTAGTGACAAACTTCCAGCACCATATACTCTTTATGGCAGCTCTGCACTTACAAGGTCTAATAATAGACTTAGACACTGTAGGGGTACAGGGCTCATGCACCTGTCCCCTCACCACTGGTATAGTGCACCCAGCTAGAGGGGTGACTGACCTATGCCAAGGCAGTGGGTTGTAGGCAAGGCACATAGAGATGTGTGCCATGTCGACTCTTCACTTTGTTCTGCACCAAAACATACAGCCCGCAAAGGCATTGCGTGAGTGTAATGGTACAGGACGTCTAAGGGTGGTACAATAAGTGCTGCAGCCCTTAGAGGCCTTCTCTGGTCACAGTGCCCTGTGGTACCATTTACCAGGGGCTTACCTGTGGCCAGAGAGGCCAATTAAGTTTAGGCTTCATTGTAGTTTTAGGGAAAGAACATATGCACTGGGTACCTGATTAGCAGAGCTCAGGGCACACTCCGTCAAAGCACATCAGCAATTCAGAAAAAATAAAGGGGGCAGCTATGCAGAAAGTGGTGAATTTCTCACACTGATCCTTGGGATGCATACAATGTCGTAATGCAAAATCCAGACATGGTAGTCCCAGTACCAGCTAAGGCATCACCTCTGGGTGATACCTCCTCCTACCAAAGTGTCATTCAGCGAGCTGCTGAATATCGTAAAGAACAAATGCGCACTGTGGAGGAGGAAACAGATGATTTTCAAGTTGAGACACTTTCTAAGAATGTGGACGAGCTATTCCAACTTCTACAGGAGCAATATTGAAAGAGGGGGGAAGAACTAGTCAAAATGGGTAGAAAGAGGTCCAGTACACCCATACGCTGCGCCCTAGATAGAGCAAACACTTCTGTGAGAGAAATAAACTCCTCCATTCTCCTACGTAGGTATGCCGGTCAATGCATCTCTGGGTTCAAGCCTGAGGTGCAGCAACACCACCTTAATATCGCGTTTGATGTGAACCATATATTCAGCCCAGAGGTGTTCTTCCTGCCAGAGAAAAGTAAGAAAGGCACAGACACAGCAATAATCCATGGGAGCTCTGCAGTCAGCTACACCACACCAGCAGTCTTTTCGTAGTTATCAGGACAGAGAAGCTTCTAAAACCACCACCTCTGATACCCAGACATATCAAAAGCAGCAGCACCAATATCAGCAAGCAGTCAAAAGCTATTACAGAGGAGGTTTCAAACAGAAGAGTAGGGGAAGAGGAACACCTGCCAAAGGAACCTCCAAACAATGACTCACCACACATGCGTTATCTAAAGCCCCCCCAACCTCCCTCCTACACCTGTCGAGGCAGGCAACAGCATTTTTACCACCTGTTGCCAGAGATGACAACAGACCAGTGGGTACTATCCATCATCTGCAACTGATCTCTCATCTCCCAGCCACCAAACATTCCTTCTCGCAGACAAACTCTCAGCACGATAACCTTCTCAAACAGGTGGTAAAAGCTCTGTCAAAAGGTGCCATAGAGCTTGTCCCACACACACACATGAAGGAAAGGGGGTGTACTCACTTAACGTTTTGATACCTAAAAAAGATGGGTTGAATACTAGATCCACAACCACGCAGTCTTTACATTCTGTAGGAACACTTTCACATGGCGACACTACAGGATGCAATACCACTGCTATAAGAAGGCGACTTCATGACGGTGCTCGATCTAAAAGACGCCTATACGGATTCACCCAGCACATCCTCAATACCTCAGGTTTGTGGTAAGTGGTCCTCATTACCAGTTCAAAGTTCTACCATTTGGGGTGACAAAATGTCTAGAAGTGGTGGCAGCTCATTTAAGGCACAACAATCATTTCTTCCTATATTTCGGCGATTGGCTGACCAAGATTTTAAAGAGACAGAGGTGCCTGCAAGATTCAAAGGCCACTGTCAACCTGTTACACAAATAGGGGTTCACAATAAATGTCACCAAATCCCAGTTGTAGCCTCCTCAAATGCAGCCCTATCTGGGAGCAGTACTCAGTTCAATCTCTGCCACAGCATACCCCAATCTACATAGGGTTCTTAATCTCCAGAACCAACGGCCTCTTTTTCAGCCACATCATTGCCTGCCAGTCAAGGTGGTGATGCACCTTTTGGGCATGATTTCCTCTTGTATAGCAATAGTTTTTTACCACACTACACATGCCCCCTTACTGGAGTATCTAACATCTCATTGGTCACAAGCGGGGAGGCAATTTGGATGATCTAGTGTTGGTTTCACCCAGGGTCAATCAATCTTTACACTGGTGGGGTATGCAGAACATCCTCAGAGGTAGATCTTGTTCTGATCCAGTACCGCAAGTGACTAACACCATGGATGCATCACTAGCAGGATGGGGGCACACACGAAGAGGACAAGGGCAGTTGCCTGTTTGAGCCTGTTCGAGACAGACCGGGGCCAGAGCAAGAAGAGCTGCCTAATATACATACCTCCTTTATGCACCTATGTATTTAAGATGTACTTATGGATCTATATAGTTATCACTTTCTTCTAATTCAGCATATCCAATGCACAACCCTATTTATCAGCCAATATTTTGCTCAATATATCTTCTAACCCAACTTTCTGACTCATCTCAAACTTCTTATTACTACTCTTTCCAATGCACTACCCTAGCTCACATCCTATACATCTATCAATAAATCCTCTACATCCACTCTCATTTATCCCAAACCCTATACCACTACTATGATCCCCAAAATAACCCTTTCTATTATCTCTCCAACTCTACCCCTCCTTGCATCATCTGACACCTCTTAATATACCGACCCCGCAAAACAAACCGTTCTAAACTCTTCCCTCTTTTCTACCCCTCCACAACCCTTCTCAATCCAAATAACTGACTAACCTACCCACCACTTAAAATGTACTTGCATGTTTCACTATACTAATTCAACACTAATCCTCCATGGGTCCCAGAGTAGCGTGCTACTTGCCAAAAAAGTGCTTTGACGCCTCGTCAGGGGTAGTAAGCGCTATATAATTGCAATTACAATACAATAGTAAGCAGACCCCTCCTCACCCAGCTTCATTGACTTTAAACCTAATGTCCATGGAGCCCGATACTATTGTTTGAACAATATACTGTGACTAGGGGTATTATGATGAGGCTCCCATGCGCATCAGTGAGTGCCTGGTCTGTGGGGATGTATTACAGTGTGTGAATGAATGGGATATATGTGTATGGGTGACTAAGAGCCTGTGTCATATGCACTTCTGACATAACTCACCATATGTGGCACCATTACATGTAACCACAAACATTCAACCCTTTTTTTTTAATGGGAGACATTTAAAGGGCAGAAAAATGTGCTGCCAAAATGTTTGTAATAAGGAACATTTTTCAGCACTTTAAATATTTCACTTTTAAAAAAAATGGCTGCATTTTTCGTTATAAATACGGCACTGTCTACCAGAGACTGGACCAAGATGTATGATGTTTGTAAATTTGACACTTTGAAAAGGGAGAAGATTAAAATTAAGAGTTAACTTTAATCATGAAGTGAAGTCTTGATTTTAATTTTGTTCCTTTAAAAGCATTCAGAAACAGCCTTTTGTGCTCATGCTCCACTACTACTGAGTTGAGAACAACTTATTTAAGAGATAAATACCCCAGGGTTTCAGTTCCTAACCTCTTTGACTCACATGGATCATAAATCTGAGTGGCACACTGATCATTATCAGGCTCTATTTGCAGCATGGTAACAGCCTTTCATTAATTTTAAAAGGTAAACACACAGTTCTTATTTAAAAAAAATGAACTCAAGGCTGGGAGAGTTACTGATTGTAGACACCTGGTGTAATAGGACTGCTCTATAAATTGAACAGGTTGGACTTTCCATCTTCAGATCCTGCATTAAAAAAGTTTCACTAATGCCAAAGGCAAACATTACCATTAAGATGCTTCTTGTTGTATATCCCAGAGCAAGAATGAACAATGCACAAAAGGAACAAACAGAAGAGATGGCACACAAGTTATACAAACATCCACAATGGCCGAATGACTACAAAGAAAGCAAAGATCATAGAAAACCATAAACACCAGATGGAAAATAACATAATTTGAGCCTCGACAAAGTCAAATATTTGTTTAAGATTAAGTTTTGATTTTGTATACAGTTATTTCAAAACCATAACAATTTATTATAACCATAAAAGTCAAATTTTTTCAATCCCTATAATTCACCTATTCTTACCGACATGAACTCCCACCCTCATAAGCAGTGGAATTGCGATGTGGTGTAGTGTTTTATAGGCTCGGTCGCTACTTGTTTAAGAGACAGGCTCAGATTCCCAAGGACCTTAGTTGCTTTATGATCGAATGTCTTAATTTTTAGGCCTTTTTTGGTAGCTTTTGGTGCCTTAGTAAGAAATGATTAGCATAAACTTTCACATCTCCAAAGATTATGAACATCTTCAAATGTTGCTTAAATCTACTCCATAGAGATAATGGTGCATCTTAAACTGTGTATAAGATAATATACAGTATTTGCAACCAGAGGGCATAACCAAGGCATGATTGCCTCACATAGTCCAGATATTTGAATTTATTTGTATGGCATAGATTTAAACCCTCGCCAACAGAAAATCGAAGCAGATCCCCAGATTGATCTTACTTGTGAATGTATGTGGTGATGGTTTCTTACAAGCTTCCTAGTATTTCGATGATGATTCTCTTTTTTGTTACCTTTTTAGTCATATGTATGCAATTACTTAACTCTTGCAAGTAGAACAGGGTAATGGAATGGCGGCATAATATAGAGCAAAATTAAAAGAACTACTGATTTGGGTTAATATATGACCAATTACTGAATATGACAGTGTACAGGCATTTTCATATCTAATAAAAGAAACCTGGCTTAAAAAAATATACAGTGTGTAAAGTGGAAATATAGCCAAAATTGGGTATAAAACAAGTAAAAGCATTAAATATAACTTGAAATGTATCCAATGATGAGAGAAGTATTAATGTATCACATGCTTCCATTTGTACGAATAAACAACTGAATTACATTCATTATTAAGCATCAATTTAGTCTTAAAATATAGCCAATAGCAAGTCTAAACATTCTCCTATACCAGATATATAATGGTGAGGGAATGTAAACACGAACCAACGCTTGAACTATGCTAAAAAAAAAGTTTGTACATTAAAATAAACTTGAAATGTATCATAATGTATGGAAACATTAACATACATTTAAAACAAGTTCACTAGTGTCAAAATATATCCCCTCCCCCAAATATACCTGGTAGGGAGAAAAACCATCAACATACATCTGAAACACTAGAGAGTGTGAGTGCGAGTGTTACAACTTAAAGATAACTTATTTAGCATATATATATACACTCCCTTCAAATAAAGGAGAGCATAAACAGTAACACACTTGAACTACACCCCAAAATGAACATACACTTCAACTTAAACATGAAATATACTTGAGCTTGTATATGAACCTGAACTATATACAAAAAATGCAATCAATATACACTTAGTGAGCTTCAACACTAACCTACACCTGACAAACACCCAATACCTGACAAATCGACGAGAAATATACAGAAAAAGTTTGTGTTTAAACAAATGTTGTCATGAAATATATCCAAGATTAAGTGTGAACAATAAAATGCTCTTCACATGAGTTTCGAATTGACAGACACCTGAAATGTACTAACTAGCCAACAGACTAGCACACAGACTTGCAATATACAGAAATAATCTGTGTAAATATCAACTTGTACCTTAAATATAACCACATAGAAAGCATAAATGGCAATTTCAAAATATACCCGAGAGTGAACCTTAAATTTACATAGAAATTAAATATACGCAGGAGGGAGTGTAAACATCAACATACACCATGAACATGCACCACATCAAAACCACACAAATATTAATATACATTAATTATGGGCTTAATTGACAAAAGTAATAATTACATGCATATACAATGCACGAAGTATTAACCACAAAAAACAAATGGCGACAAAAGCAAGCAGCTTTAAAACACTAGTGTGAAATGAAGATATCCACATACAGAATAATCCACCGAAACCAACTAATTGAACACACCCACAAGGATCACACACTAATACAGATTGTTGTAAGTAGTTAAAAATACATTATTCTGTAAGTATGCAGGCCTTGTACAAGATTGTTGTTTCATTCATCATTTGTGTTGAAGATTTCAGATCTGGGATTCAACAGCTGATTAATTATTATTCACAGTATCAAATGGAAGTATATCTGCCAAACCATTGGACGAAATAGACATTTCTGTGATTTCGAACATCTGTATGGCACACCGAACAAGAGCATATAACTCATTCACTGATCCATAAAATTATTAAGTTATAAAACAAATTGGTTTAAAGAAATGGGGCAGAGGGGGCAGTTACCATCCATCCTTAACATCCCAAATGTAGTCTTTTCTTTCTGGGGTCCGCCGTAATGCACTTGGAAATTAACACCAGAAACTTAATTTTGTATCCAGGCTAGGTGTTCGTTTTGGCGGAAGCTTTGTTACAGTAATCATTTAAAAAACGAATTTACACATTTCTCCACAGCAGGCCCTTAATCCACTGAGCTACCTTACTAAGTTTCTTCAAAAAGATTATGATTCTATACACAAGATTGCATTCCACTTTGGGTCTTGCACAATTTACCCGTTTCTTCTGTCAACCAGATGGAAGCAGTATTTATCCTTTGACCGATATAAAAATCACCTTTCAAAGAAGATATTTCTGCAGAAAATTACATTCCATCACTGGACCCATCAAAAGGAGGCGGATGGTTGCAATTCAACAAAGTTTCGCCAAAGCGTAGCATGTGATATTGGAAAAATGCTGCAATTCGTTCATAGCAATATTAAGTCTACATTTGGCTTAGATTAAACACCCGAGGCAGATACATGGCCCCCGACCTAGATGATGGGGAAAAAAGACCCCACAGATGATCCCACCAGACCTCTCAGTTTATCCACATACCCAATCCACAAGAGAACTGGGAACATGGTATGTAAAGAAGAGCAATCAGAGGAGTATATTTCACAAGCTTCAACCCACCCCCTGCTAAGAGTTCCAGAACCCACTGTCCATGGCTTTCTCAATACCCACCGTTGCCCTGGTCTAGTGGTGACCACATTTCTCCTGCCTTCATTGTCAACTTTGCCCCTCCGATTCCCTTACATGTCTTTTCATCCGTTTGCACATCATGCTACCGAGGAGTCCATGTTTGCCAGTTCTCCATTAGTGTCTGTACTCTGTCACACATCCTCTTTCATAGTCACGGGTCTGTTGCCACTTGTATAGGTTTCTTCCACTCCAACATTTAGTTTTGCTGCACTTTCCATGTGTCACTGTTTCCACACCCAGGTTTCTCTATTCTCCACCTTCCTGCAGTCTATGTTTGTTGGTGCCATACTGGCCTTCCCTGTTGTGTAGAGATTATCAGCTTAATACACCCACCTTAAGTCAAGCGCCTCACCCTTTCCACAGTGTTTAAAACATATCTGTAGATCCCTTGATCAAGTCTACACCCTTTTGATGGGTAGCAAACAATGGTGGCTAATGTACAAGGACACCTTTTGAAGTGCAAAAACCCCTGATCAGGCCCTGGAGCCATTACTAATATTATTTAATTCTTTTTATTGTTAACCAAAACAGTTTCTAAACGGTATAGATCAAATTAAATGATAGGCAGTGACACATTACATACAGTTCCATATTATGTGAAAATTACTTTACAGTGAACATTAGTATTTTAGGTCTCCTGGGGACAGTCGTGCTGGTAACGTGTGTGGTTCACATATGGTACCCCTATATTCGTTCTATTTGCCCCATATTTGCATCCTTTTTCTAGGACATCCTCTTTATATGCATAAAAACATTCACCAATCCACGTCACTTCCCCATTAACCTCAGAGTTGGGGCTGCGTGTACTCCCCATTTCTTTGCCATATTCCTCATAGCGACCATCAATCCTAGTGTCACCCAGGTTCTCTTTGCTACCAAAGTCTGTTGGTTCCCATACATTTAGGAGACACAGCTTAGTCTCCATTGCTATTGTCTGTCCCATAACTTCCCCATGCATGAGGTAACCGCTCTCTAATACCTAGCAACATGAGGGCATTACCATAGTATGTAAATAAAAGTGCCTTCTCTGCCACATTGCAGTCTACAACTAGACTAATTCCCATATCCCATCCTGACCAATATTGTCCCAGTAACATAAGTTCTGTGCAGTAATTTCAGTTGTACCAACTTAGAAGATATTGCCCCCTCCCTTGGGGACGCTAGCGCCTCTATCCATTCTTCCTCGTCAAGCTCTGTGAAGTCCCTTTCCCACTTTGCGTGGAGTTGCGGAAAGGGGTCAGGTGAGTGATTTATCAGTTATAAGTCAGGGAAATTACCTTTTTGGGCATGTACCCGTCCAAAAGCCTATCCTCAAGAGGAGAGTTCTCAGGAGGGGTTCCTCCCTTCAGGATGACTGCATATAGTGTGTATCGCACCTGCAGATATCTGAACCTTTCAGTGTCTGAGTTTGTAGTTTTGTTTAGGGTTGAGAAGGGTAGCACCTCTCCCTTTGTCCAGAAATCACCCACCCGAGAGATCCCTATCCTATCCCATCTGTCAAAACCCTTAGTTTTCCAGAGATCTCCCAATTGTTATGAATCCCATAGTGGGGTGATCAGAGTTATTGTATTGTATTTGCATTTGTATAGCGCTTACTACCCCTGACGAGGCGTCAAAGCACTTTTTCGGCAAGTAGCACACTACTCCAGGACCCATACAGGATTTGTGTTGGATTAGTATAGTGAAGCATGCAAATAAATTTTAAGTGGTGGATGTGTTAGTTATTTAGATTCGGAAGGATAGCAGAAGGATAGAATAGGAAAGAAGGTTTGTATTTATATAGCGCTTCTAACCCTTGATGAGGTGTTGAAGCTCTTTTCTGGCGAGTAGCAGGCTACTCCGGAATCCATAAAGGATTAGTGTTGAAAATTAGAATAGTGAGATATGAAGTAATTTGAGTGGTGGATATGTTAGTCAGTTATTTGGATTGAGAAGGATTGGGGAAAGGGTAAAAAAGGGAAAATGTTTGCATTTATATAGCACTTGTAACCCTGATGAGGTGTTGAAACGCTTTGTTCGCGAGTAGCATGCTACTCTGGAAACTATAATGGATTAGTGGTGAATTAGTATAGTGGAATATGGAATTAAGGAAGTGAAGATGTTAGTTTGTTATTTTGATTAAAAAGGATAGTGGCGGGATAGAAGAGTGAAGGAGTTCTTTTTTTTAGGTCATAGCAGTAGGACGCTTTTGGGTGAGTAAAAATGTTTTTTGGAGGGGAAGAGTCAGAGGGAAGAGTTTAGAAAGGTTTGTTTTGGGGGATCGGTATAGTAAAACAGGTGTCAGGTGATGCAAGGAGGGGTAGAGTATGAGAGAGGCAAGAAAGGATTATTTTGGGGAACATAGTGGTATTGGGTTTGGGATAAACGCAAGGGTGGGTTACAGATGTATGGGGTGAGAGATAGGGCAGTTAATAGGAAAGAGTAGTAGAAAGAAGTTTGAGATGAGTCAGAAAGTTGGATTAGAAGATATATTGAGAAAGGTACAAGCTGAGAAATAGGGTACTGCATTGGAAATGCTAAATTATAAGAAAGTGATAAATATATAGATCTATAAGTATATTGAAAGTATATAGATGCATATAGGAGATACGTATATGCAGATTAAAGATATTGATAGAGGCAGCATATGAGAAATAGGGTAGTGCATTGGATAGGCTTTTTCAGGAGAAAAGTGCATGGAGGTACATAGATGCACAATGGAAGCAAGTACATGTAGACCAAAGATTATTTTTTTTCTTTTGTTTTTATAACATTATTGTACATGTTTATACAAAGCAATACACAAAGATGGGCCCATATCTATAGTGAAAATAAATGCTTATATACAGAGGGACAAATACATATGGTGGGTATTGATGAATGGGAAAATGGGCAGCATTCCTGGCTCTGGTCCCGACCAGGCTCAAACAGGTACTCACCCTTGTCCTCTACACTCTTCGCCTCGAAGCCCGGGCTGAGACGCCCTAACCCTTGGCTGTTTATAGCCCTAGTAGTCAGGTGACTCCTGCAGCCAATGGGAACCCTAGTCCTAACACTATCCAATTACAGCACTAGCGCTAAAATCTAGAACCTATAGGAGATGAGGACCTTACAGCCAATCTTAGCGCTAGTCCAAGCACCCAATCAGTTTAAAATACCCTGATCTCAGCGCCCAATAGAGGCCCTAGCCCTACCAGTAGTCTCAACCCTAGTCCAAGCAACCACTGTCACAGGAAGCCCTAGTCCCTACTTCCAATAGAAATCCTTAACCTAGCCCTAGTCTCAACCCTACATTGATTGAATCACATACCCAGAAACCAATCAGAACCCTCAAATACCAAACCAATGAGGACACTAACCCTAATCCAATAGAAATATCCAATACAACCAACAATCAGTGTAGACATGTACCAAACAATATCAGACTATATAAGGTCCCAGCTACCACAGACAAGGTTAGCTGGTCAGGGAGTTGGAAGCTGCTCCTCTATTAAGAAATCCCAGAGGAAACAGACCGGCTCAATCCAAACTTTGGACTTCTGCAGGTAAAGCCCCAACAAACTTGTCCTCTAACACTATTTGTATAACTTTACTCCCAGTCCTGGCCAAAAAACGAAGTGCACAGTCCTTATTAAACACAGTTTAAACAGCTTACAGTAGATTATGGCTGTCTCAGGGGGAAGGGGGGCTGGTTTTACAGACTTAGCACAAAATGGTGGCTGGGGGTGCACTGCTTAATATACAGGTTTTAGCACCAAGCAAAGGAGACCTTTGGAGGGAAAAACTGATCGTCACGGGGAATGAGAGGGAAAAACTACAGAGTTTGGACTGCAAATTCAACAGGTTAAATGGAAGAAGTCACAGGCAGGAAAACCCACAAGTTTAAACACAAAAACATGGGATAAATTATGCAATCCCTGGCAGGTTAAACTACAATCTTAATCTGTAACAACCACAGGCATAGACAGTTAAAGAAATATAAAAAGAAAAAATAAGGTTATGCATTCACAGGTAGGGAAAATCGTTTTTAAATTTTTAAGAAAAAGACAGCACTAGTCTGCCTCCTTATCACTTTCTGGACTCTGCTCACTGCAATCTGGGGCACAGGTAGGCTGCAACTCACAAGATGTATGAGAATGATTTGGGGTGCACCCAACAAAGCCTTAAGGGGCCTGGGCAGGTGTGAGAGGAGGGTTCAGATTTGCTTGGAGCTGGGGAAACCCAATAGCAGTCCTAGGTCTGCTGGCCTAGAGGTGGGGCTGGCACCTGGGGAGCTGCTCTAGTCACAGATCTCCTAGGAGACAGACAGGCTCAATCCACACTTTGGTAAGGCACCAACAAACTTGTCCTGTAACAGTTATGGTCTTTGTCATCCCATATTTTTATGGACCAAGTGCCACACCTGTACAGAGTGCTTTGCGGGTCCTGTCAAGGGGAGTTTTGCAGGCTTTGAGTACAGTTCTAGTGTGTAGTTACCCCCAGGGATTAGCCACCTATCCATGGCATAGCCCGGGTCAGTAGGGGACTGATGCATACAGTGATAATGGCCGAGCGTTGTGCTGCCCAGAAGTATTTTTTATATTTGGCAAACAGATTCACGCACCGTACAAGCTTCTCACTAATTTCAGGAATGAGATTTTTGGCTGGCTAATTCCCCCAAAGTAGCGTTCGCTGTACACTTTCCACCTGTCTAAAATATGTTGTGGGGACTAAGGCAGGTGAATTCTGTAAAACGTATATAAAAAAAACGAGGCAGCGTCATCATTTTAAACAATGCTGCTCTCCCCAAGAGTGACAACAGACAAGACTGCCAGTGTTCTACATCATACCTCAGCCTCTGCAATGGTGGCAGCAGGTTAACATCGTAAAATAATTTGGGATCTTTGGTGATTAAAATTCCTAAATATTTGAGCCCCTCTGTCGCTATCCTGAGTTGATATTATTTTGGCAGGGTCAGTGATTTGCCTTTTAGCACACAAATAAGCGATTTTGTCTAATTGATAGTGTACCCAGAATACGTACCAAAATTAGTAAAGATGTTAAGTACTCTACGCAGGGATCTATATGGGAAGGCCAAGTATAACAAAATATCGTCTGCGTTAAGCGATATATGGTCCTCCCAATCTTCGGGCCAGCGTAGCCCTCTTATGATGGGTCCCGTCGTATCCAACAGGCCAGTGGCTCTAGTGTGAGCACAAACAGCAGTAGGGACAGCGGGCACCCCTGTCTCGTACCTCTGTGGAGCTGGATTACAGCTGACTTTGTTGTTGACTTGTGTTAGTGGGTCTAAACGTATAAAACTCGGACTCCGCTAATAAATTTAGGACCGAATCCCAACCTCTTCAAGATAGCGAAAACGTATGCCCACTTCATGGTGTCAAACGCCATGGTGGCGTCCAGGGACACAACAACTGCGTCTTCAATGATGGTGTCCACCCTTCCCATCACCCCATGCACCCTACTTAAATTCAGGGATGTTTCTTGATGGCATGAACTCTAATCAAGCGGGTGGCTAGCAATTTGGCCAGTATTTCGGCCTACCCATTCAGCAGCGTAATGGGTCGATACTTTGTGCAACTGTTTCTTGGTGTTCCATCCTTGGGTATCAATACCAGGGTGGCTAATCTGTGGTCCTGTGGAAAGAGTCCCTTCTCAACACTCTATGAACATTGCCTTGAGGTGAGGGGCTATTTTATGAGGTCTTAGTTTGAATAGCTCTAAAGGGAGGCCGTTCGGCCCCATCGCTCTTCCGGTCTAGATAGAACAAGTGGCCTGAGCTGTTTCGTCCAGTGTGATGTCTTTCTCTAACAAATTCTCTTCTTCTGCCAATGCAGGCAGACAGATTTCTGCCAGTAGTTCTTTAGTTTACACCTCCTGCCTGGTGGAGACTTAGAAGTGTAAATACGGTTATTATATCTACAAAACTTGTCCACGATATCCTGTGTATCAGTAAGTTTTCTACCGGTTTCTGCCCATAGCTCGGCTTGCTGCTTCCCTTCTATCCAACCAGGCCAATAGTTTCCCAGTTTTGTCCCCCAGTTCATACACACTTCCCAGCTTGTGACTGAGCATAGTTTTGGCTGCCTCTCTCGTCTCAGTTCTGTATTCCTCTTGTGCCAAATTGAGAATGTGTGTTGTATCTTAGTCTGCGGATGTTATGTTTCCCTCTTCCAATTTTAGTATCTCCTCTTCTAATCAGAGAAGTCTAGCCTGTTTTTCTTTCTTCGCCCCAAAGATCTGAGAGAGCACCTGTCCCCTTATTACAGTTATAAAGGCTTCCCAAAGGACCGGAGCAGAGTCAACTGTGCCTACATTGACATTTAAAGTAGTGTTCAATTTCTTTCTCTATTTTCAATGTAACTGTGGGGGTTTCGAAGATACCATAGGGGTGATGGGGGCAACCCTAGTACAGTCTACCGTCCCATACTCCATTTGCAGCCAAATTGGAGAGTGGTCTGATATTCCTCTTGTTAGGTGTCTAATTTCTTTAACATACCCAACTTGTGCCGCCGGGGAGAGGATATAGTCTAAACGGGAAAGGCTTTTTGTGGGCCCTAGAGTGAAATGTGTATTGCGTCTCTAGATGGTGATGCACCCTCTATATATCCACCAGTCCCATAGCATGCAGGAAATGTGGAAGTCGTAGCTGCAATGGAGAGATGTCTCTGGGGAGGTAGCTATCCAGTGTCCCCAAAACAACTGAGTTTAAGTCTCCCCCTATTGCCATTCTACCACTGGGAAACGCGAGCAGCGCTCTCCCTAGGTCTTTGAATGTAATGTCCTGTAATCCCGGTGGCAATTACAGTGACATTGTCAGCGTGTCGCCCTCCCACTGGCCAGACGCGGCTGCATATCTCCCTAAATTATCAGTGTAAACCTGGTCTATTGTCATTGGGAAGGTGTGCTTTTTTAATATGCCAACTCCCCTGGAGCTCGTCGTGAACCCGGAGTGCGCCACTAATTGATAGCCCCATCTAGCTAGTGCCTTACAGATGTTCACTATGAGGTGCGTCTCTTGGAGCAGGACCACCTTCGGGGCATGCCGTTTAAGAAATTGCAATGATTCATCTTTAAAGTTTATCCCGCAATCCGTTTACATTCCAGGATAATAACAATCCATTTCTCACTTGTGAAACCCATGCCATGTACCCAGCCACATCCCCGGAACACCCGCCATCACCCAACAGCACTGTGCGCAATTTCCTATGCTCTCAACACAAGGTTCCTGGTCACTGTATTTCCCATGCCTAGACTCGCTATATGTGAATCGGTGACAAACTAAAAAGAACCATGCAAAAACAAAACCCTTCAACACCTCCCACCCTGTAACCCTCCCTGCTCCCCCGCACTCTGGGCTCGAAACTGGCCGTAATCCCAATAGTGCAGAGTGCCTGTTGCCCTAACTAAACTAACTAGAAGTTGGAGGGAAACGGGATACAGACTCTCGCTCAATGGACCCCGCTCCGCTGCTATGTGTTTCCCATTAACGACATATGGGCATCCATCATAGAAATACAATAAATTAGTGCATAAAACGTTTGCTTGGCCTGTTGTCTCGATTCTTCCATGGCCATGAGAGGTGAGTTCAGCTCAGGACGTTCGCAGCTAACAGTTCAACGCAGTGAAACGCTTTACGGTCCAATTCAAATGTATGGGTACCATCTTGCATTGTGAACCTTCGATGGTCTAACAGACTTGTGCCGCTTCCGGCTTATCAAAGAGCCAAGTCTTGCCATCAGCTTCTACTGTCAACTTTGCCAGAAATAACATTGGTTATCAAATGCCTTTGTCTCGCAGCAATTTTTTTAATGTCCAGGAAAGTGCGCCGCTGGCGTTGTACCGCAATGGTAAAGTCCGGAAAAAAGGACAGTTCACTGTTTTTTATTTTTAAGAGAGGATTAGCATGAGCGGTTTGTAAAATACTGTCTCATTCCCTGAAGTTGAGGAGTCGTGCCAGATGGGTCTTGGAAGGGCACCCGGCTTAGGCTTTCCCCCGGCACTCTGTGTGCTCTTTTAACTGTAAAGAATTTTGATTGGGTTTTGGGGCGTAGGTGGTTCATGATTAAGTCTGCCACAAATAGATCAGCGGCCGGTCCCTCTGCTAGCTCAGGAACCCCAATAATTCTGACGTTGTTAAGTCTCGCGCAACCCTCGTAATCGTCCAGCTGGGCATCTAATCTTTTCTGCGCAGTTTGAAGTCCTTTGATTTCTTTACCCATTCACTGGGTGTCCCCACCAAGTTCCTTGGTTACCACTTGTATGGTTTTCACTTAGTCGTTTTCCTGTAGATCAGTCCTGATCAACGCCATTTCGATTGATATAGTATCCATTCGGAGTTCCAGCGAGGTGGTCGCACCCCTGCAATGGCAGCCACTACATCCACCAGCGTCTCTTACTCTCCAAATGGTGTCGACGATTTCTCGGTCTCTCCCTTGGTCGCTTCCTCCAGCTCACTTACTTTGTGGGTGGTGTATTTGTCCAGCTTCATCTGGAGTGTAGTCCGCTGTCCCTTCAACCCAGACATGACGCAGCAGCTCAAGAGGCGTCCCCCACACTGGTACTCTGTCCTGGTATCCTGCGCTCCGCTTACTGCACCCTAAACCAAGCACACAAGACTTTCCCAAAGTGCTGTCTCACTCGGGTTATCAAATGTGGGTCACCCTGCCCTTAGTGTCTCAGGGACGTCCTAATTTTAAATTACACCTCCCTTCAGCTAAAAATATGTAGACCAGTGACTACCAGTGTTAAAATGCAGACGCCGTTCTTTGTGCCTTGTACACACTGTGGCATGGGATCAGTGTCCCCCGTATGCCTGGTGTAGTATTGCTGGAGTTAAGCCAGGATGCTCTGCCCCCAAGCTTGTTAACTCCAACCCACCTAGGTGAGACTCACCCTTCATTTGCTCTGACACCACCACTGTAGGGCAGATAGCCAATTGATCTGGTCACAGCCTCCCCCTCTGGGCGTGCGTGTGATTGCGGGATCTCCGCCCTCAATGTTGTTGGTCACGTGTCATTGCGGACATGTCCTTCAGACTTCCGACTTAACTGCTGGGTGGCAGGTGGACTGGAGTATTTGGGGCTGCGCCACAGATTACAATTGCGCTCCCGGTCCGCGCGGCAGCTCAGTCGGTCACAATCCAGGTGGTGGGGTGGTACAGTGGGAGGGACGTCTCTTTCTCACCACTTGCCTCCGGGGGTCCGGGTATATCACGATGGATACAGGTCTCTGGGACACCGCCACGACCTGACAGCCGCGGCTGCCCCTCACGGAAGTCCAGCCCGGCTGCTGATTAACTCGAGCCCGATCTCTCCACGGCTTCTCCTCTCAACGGAGCCTCGGCGCCAGTGCTTGTCAACTCGTAGTGCCACTGCGGGTGTACAGCACATACTCAGCTGCAATGTTGCGCACGCACGCAACCTGGGCTTCATCCTGGACCCCTCCCTCTCGATGACCAGACAAGTCAACGCCGTCTCCTCATCGTGCTTCAACACCCTGCGTATGCTTTGCAAGATCTTCCGCTGGATCCCGATCGAGACCAGGAAGACTGTCACCCAGGCACTCGTCACCAGCCTACTGGACTACGGAAACGCCCTCTACGCCGGAACCACAGCCAAGCTACAGAAAAGACTCCAGCGCATCCAGAACGCCTCCGCCCGACTCATCCTGGATGTCCCCCGACGCAGCCACATCTCCAGCCACCTGAGGAACCTGCACTGGCTCCCCGTCGACAAGAGGATCACGTTCCGGCTCCTCACCCACGCACACAAGTCTCTCCACGACCTGGGCCCCCAGTACCTCAACGACCGCCTGACCTTCTACACGCCCACCCGCCAGCTACGGTCTACCAGCCTCGCCCTCGCAGCCGTACCACGCATCCGAAGAGCCACCGCCGGAGGAAGATCCTTCTCTTACCTGGCTGCCAAGACTTGGAACTCCCTCCCCATCCACCTTCGGCTGACCCAGGACCATCTCGCCTTCAGGAAACAACTCAAGACCTGGCTGTTCGAGCAGTAGCATACCCCTCCCCCCAAGCGCCTTGAGACCCTCCCGGGTGAGTAGTGCGCTATACAAATGGCATGATTGATTGATTGATGTTGGGGGAAAAACTGATCAATGTACGAATGTTAGGGCGGTTTCAGGCCATCGGCGTCAGGAGCCACGCAACCATCGCGCTCTGCAATCAAGCCACTTCCTCCCCCCTCCCACCCCCGGAGCCATTATTAATATAAAAATCCTCAGTTGGGTACCTTTATGAATTTCCAAGGTTTCCCTTAAAGCCTGCAGCACTGGCCTTCCATCCTGCTCACACACAGGCCTATCCCAGGAGGTGATTGCCAAATCATTTTCATAACCTGGGTGGCAGTCACGTCTTAGTCCCTGCCTTGAATGTAATCAACAGACATACCTACTAAACACACATCCACTACTCTGTCATCAAGCTGTGGGTATCACCAGCTGCCTTCACAGGTGCTATACACTGCAAGCATTCGGTCAACCGCTGTCAAAACAGGTTTTGCAGGAGTCAGTCAGTAGCTATAGTTCCAAGTAGCTCTCGGTCCCCGGGTATTCAGCACAACATGCAATTTTAGCCAACTGAGCTGTACTTCCTTGTTCCTTTGTTAACCCCGCAGGCCCTATTATCTGTCGTCTTTGCATCCGATCATAACGCAAGTTGAATGACAGCTTGTCATGCTCAGTATTTGAACTATGTTCCGCTGGATGCTGGAAGACCAATAGAAATGTGATGTTTCCGAAAGCTCTATACGTTTCTGGCGAGCTCAGTGATTGCTACAAGACGCACTAGGGCCCAAAAGGTGTGACAAATTAAGCAAATATGCTGAAAAACACAAAATGTTAAAGGAAGTGTGTTGGTTAGGCACTACAGGGATTGTGTTAACTTCACACTTGGGACAACATCAAGGCATTATAGAAAGAACTATTTTAGGAGTCCACAAATCATTCAAACGTAAGTCACTGTCCTAGACAACCAAGTTATATTCAATCCAAGTGTTCAGGCCCGGACTGGCCATAGCGGGCACCGGGCAATCCCCCGGTGCTCTCCTAGGGTGGGGGCCGGTTTTGGGCCCCGGCGGCCGTTTTTGTTACAGGGCCGTCTTTGCAGCATAGCTGCAAAATCAGCGCAGAAACAAAATCGTCTGAAAACCGGCCCGGCAAAGAGCTCAGTCGCACCCCCAGAGGGCCGGCCGAGCACTTTGCCAGGCCCGGTTTTGGTTCTCAGTCCGGCCCTGCAAGTGTTGCAGTCCATCAGGACAACATAGGTGAAAACAGGCGCATAGTGAAACCTCCTTCCAGTTAGATTATCCACTGGATTTCCCTTTAAAAAACAAATACGCAGAACCGTTTCAAGAATTCAGGAATAGTTCACTTCCAGACCACAATTATCTGGATGGGATGCATAATTTGTGTAGCAGTTCCTCTATCCACCATAGGCATGACGCTTGCAGCTCAACAAGCCAGATTGGAGTTTGACAAAGGCAGCAGTTCACAAGTGAGCATATTCCAAAGCACCACTGACCACATAGTAAAATCTATTGTCTGTGACCACGTTATCATGCGTGTCAGCGTACATGACTGTTGCCAACAAACCTGCTCTTCCGATTTACATGCCAATTCAACCTAGTATAGAAATCCCCATTAAGTGTAATGGGATAACCCCGTAAACCTCAGCACCTGGGCGGGTAATTAAACAAACAACAATGGTTCTGTCGGGAAAAAAAAAATCAATTTAACATAGTACTTAATACGTAGATATAGCCATATATCCCATGAAGGATGTATACAAATATTACACACTGACCACAAAGAAGAAAAAAGTAAATCTTTAGTATTCCACTTCTTCAAATGTTTTATTTCTGCAAAGAATCAGACGTGCTGTCCAATATACATAGAACACATGGACTGTGAATACATAAAGTGTCTAGGTCATGCCTGGTGACTGAGTGTTACAAGTGACAAAACAAATACATAGAGGAAAAACTTTCAGAATATCCACTTAAGATTTAAATTGTTCCTTTTGTTCAATGGGACTTTGTGCAGACGGATCTATAGCATAGAACGTCGACATTTCGACCCTGGGGGCGATGTGCTGATTTATACGCATCTAAAGCGGGTCTCATCATGACTGGATAGTGGTTGGACAGCCTTATTATGTGTATGATTCATCTGGTCTTCTACTGTAGATGGTGCTTGTCAGCCGACAAGCACATGTAGCACTGTGTGACTCACAGGTTCTCAATAGGCACATTCTGAAGAACACCGCTTCCAACCTCAATTTCCTTTATAGGCCAAGAGTTTTTAGCCGGTCCAAATCCAAAACACCAAGTCCTCATTCTTAAGCACACAGAACGATGCAAATGAACGTATTCTGGTTGAACACATTAAACAAATCAGCCAGCATCAAATTAAAATCACTTGAAATCCGACTGACAACTTTTAAAGCCTACTTCAGAACACTGGTGTATCCATTGACGAGGAAAGCTACTAACAGTACTATGGAAAGAAATGTTGCTTTCCATACGCAATGATAGCAGGAGAGAGTTGCAGTGGGCGATGTTTCTAGGGTCAAGGATGGAGGCGTGGTGCCACTGGCACCTGAAAAAAATTAGGTAATCTCCAGTGGCAGCCGACACCAAGAAATACTAGCGGGGTGGGTGAAGGGGGTGTGGGAGGGACAGGGGGCAGTGTAAAGCACGCAGGGGAGCGCAAGGCAAGGGTGGGGGGGTTAATGCGATTCAAAAAAATAATCTACCTCTCGCTCCTCTGCTGCACTACTGGTCCCAGGAGTCCCAGGGAAAGCATCACTACTGCCTTGTGCTGCTCTAAAGAATGAGAGCAGCACGGGATTGGCCTTAGCGGGCTGAAGAGACACTCCGCCGAGGACAGGGAGTCTGTGCTGTTTCTCCAACCCGGCTGTGTAATTCAGCTGACCTGAGACTGCCGGCCAAACACAAATGCGCACTTAGAAGTGCACATACCACACCTCCTCCTCCCCCCTACCATGTCCCAGCCCCACCACTCCCTGCAAACGCTGGCTCAGAGCCAGCAGCTAAAAAAAGAAAAATACTAAAATATTTTATTTTTGGGCTGCTGGTTCTGACCCAGTGGGGCGACGATGCTCAGGCATTGCGTAAGAGCCGCTCCTTGTAATCTTCATTTCATATATCCGCGATGTCATTTCAAATGTTGCTCAAAAGTAGATGGCGGCTTCTCTACTATGGCGGGGAAGCATAGACTCCCCGGACAGCACTTCGAAAAATGCAAAAATAAAAGTTTTAAAACCCTTTATCGTTTTACTTAGCTTGTCCCGGGCCAGGGTGATGATAGGCTGGAAGGGGAGTGGTGGGCTCTACCTATATTGTGCATATGTGTTTGGCCGGCCTTCTCAGGCCGGCAAAACCCACATGCGCAGTGAAGCTCTCTCGAACCCCAGCTGCATTGCTTGGGTTGGAGGGGGCAGGCACAGACTCCCAGTGACCTGGAACGCAAATCATAAGCGCCCAGGCCAATCCTGTGCCTGCCTACTCTGGCAGAGAGGAGCAGAAGAGTGCGATGCAAGGCTGGAGGGCAGCAGGTGTTTTTTTTTTATTCTTTTGGGCGTCAGACGACCCCCATCCCCCCCCCGCCTCTTATCCCCGACACGTGCCGCTCCTGCTCAAAAGTAAACCGGAGAATCAGTTAATGGATCATTGTACAATAAATGAACATTACATTTGCTTCCTCTGAACAATTTTGGCTTTGTACAATCCCACTTGTTCATAAAACTTAACTATTCTGCCTGAACTGTCTTATCCTTAAACGTGATAGTCATAGAGTTCACATCCGCAACATTCATAACTTTTTATTTCTTTTGCCCATCTTGCAAATTACACAATAATAGAGCACACTCTGATAGAGACAGATTGTACACCTTCGAGGGGGGAACTCACAGGAGCATAAATAATCATTTTCTGATGGATATAGCATTATGGGACAAACTGGTTGATTTTATAGTAGAACCTCGAATGGACAGCGATCATAATGCCCTACATCTTCGCACAAGTAAATCATGAATTGCACTTTTCTTTGAACATTACGAACCACATAAGTGTGAACACCAAGTAGGGAATATTTGTAGGTCCATTAAATCGCCTAGGTGATCAGCAAATAATGAGTCCATGGCAGAAACCTTTGATTCTTATTGTTCAGCATTCGCTCCCTAGATCCAACTTCTGTCCTATGAAATTCCAAATACTGAGATTCATTGCTCCTTGTTCAGTCGATTATAGGTTTTTATTAAAACAGACTTCAAGACCGCAGCCTCAAAAACCTTGATTTTCAAGGGACTGTCTCAAAGCTAAATTGGCTTTGATTTCACAATAAGATCCCAGCTTTAACACACTGCAAGGGACCATGATACTAAAATCCTACATCGAAGTAAACGGAACTGGGATGAGGCCAACTGGACTAATCTCACTGAGGCATCAAAACGGATATAGGGCTACATATTTTGGCATGCAATGCAGTGGCAGCTGGTGAAGTTTGCGAGTGATGAGGCTGGGCTTGGTCTCAGGGGCTTGGTTTACATTGCATTTTTGTGGGAGGGTGGCTACATGCAAAATAAAGTTAGCCCGTTGTCTTGCCACACAGCAAAGAACCAGAAAGACAAAATCCTTTCAGCCCATGATGTCCCCACTATACACATTGTGGCAGCCAAATAAATGCTCTTTAATACAGGATGGTCTGCGCCAGAAAAATAACATTTCTTTACACAAATTCTGCTTAAGGCGCACTGTACCGGTAAATCACATTTAGGACATTACTTGTAAGTGTCACAATACATATTATATTACTTATAAATAATCTTTTCCATTGAGCAATAAGGAGACAGTGCTCTTTTGCTGTATTTGCGAACTGTATTAAAAGGAATGCCCTGAAATTCTTAAATAAAAATACTTGGGGCTGAACGGACAAATATTGCAAAACAAATGTGCCCTTTTATTTGTTTATACTGTATGGAAAGTACAGACCAGTTTGCTCTATACCGTGCTGCACAAGCAGCAACTACTGTGCAGATGAGCATTTGCTACATGCTTGTAACAGTGCAAAGTTGATTTACTTAGAGGCCTTGATAAACCGATCTCACCTCATTTCAGAGAGCTTAGCAATGTTTAATGCTACCTATACGATGACCCCCATCGTATGTACCTTCTGGACAGCAATGCATTGATCGCTTTCTCACAGTAGGTGTGTCAGTAACGATCTGAAACCGGTTATCAACCCTCAATGTCACGCAGAAAATACATAGTTTACATGTTTCATTAAGTATGGAGCATCTAGGAACTCTCAGCCAGCCTGTTGGTTAAGGTGAAACACCTGCAAATGTTCAGACTGAGGCGACAGGCATACAGTTCAAAGCATGTGAGGCATGTACTAACCGCAGCACCCCAGAATAACGGACTGCACACAGGGCCAGACTGGGAACACCAACCACACCAGGCAATCCAGTCGGACCACCACTGTGGCAGGGGGAGGCCGATCTGCTAGTGAGAAGCACTGCTGCTGCTGATCTTACAGGGGGAGTGGGGGTGATATTGCAGGACTGCTGCAAAACCGGCCCTCGGTAAGAAAACGGCCCCCACCACCCAAAAATATAACCCGACCCTTACGGCCCACCCTTACGCCAGTCCAACCCTGACCGCACAACTGGCCTAGTGATTCCATGGAATGTGTATGTTTCATCCCGAGACCCACTCAGTGACAGAACACTGGAACACACACCCCGGGGTACATATGGTCAAAAATCAATGCCACAAGTTTCAGAGTGGTGTTACATCGGAACTGGCTGAAATGTATCAGTTTTAACATGGGGCCCAGTTTTAACTTCACTGCACAGAAGAACTACGACGAGATAAAAAGCAGGGTGTGTCCCAAAAAAAATGCAGCAGACCGGGAGCTCCCTGAAACCGTCCACACGGTGTGAGAGAGTGAGACTGGCCCCAGGGAGGATCACGTGAGGCTGGGGTGGCAGCGGGGATTACAATTATATGCACTTTGCACATCTAAATGGAAAGAAACACAAGCACTTACATACTTGTGCTTTTTAGTTCAGAGGCTGAGCAGAGGTTTGCCATGTCCTGGGGCTGGTTCACACGATACACACAGTCTGGCAACACTGTCTACGCGCCTTTCTGGCTGCCCAGAGCGAAATGGCGCCCAGCAGCTCCAGCATGAACTCACGCTGGAAGCAGACACCACAAGTCGCACCTGCACAGTGTCTCAAGTCATGACAAACTGCACAGACTCAATATCCTGCCTTCCTGCACTTACCCTTTCCCAACTTGTCACAGGGTCAGACCCCCACCCTTTTGACGATTTGGGAAATGGTAGGGGTCACAATGCCCTCCACTCCCTGATTGACGTGGAGGCATAGCGCCACAGGGCTTCAGGCGAAAACGCCCAGGGCGAACTTTATCTCCAGGTAAGCGGGTTGAGACTGATCCTTGATGTTCGGTCTTTGCCGAGCTGATCACCTCACAGGCCTCAGGGGTGTGCAAACACTGTAGCCTAGCGGAGCAAGCACGGAAATCGCCGGCCTGTGATGCGTTACACTGCACTCACTCGTTTAAAGCTCACAGACAGCAACATGGAGGAGTGCAGACATGCGCGGCAGACAGTGCCCCGAGGAGTTACTTTTATTTTTACAGCAAATGAAAAAGGGGCAGAACCCCAACATCCTTCTGTAGAAACCGCCGCTGATGTATTGGCGCACGGTAGTGCAGAGGACACTTTAAGAACATAAATGCTAGTTCAGTTTCAGTTGAATGCACATCGCATAGAAACTTGGCTAATATAGCCCCCTTGCAGAGATTCCCTATCCAGATAACATCCATATTATTCTTATTGACACAGGTGGCTATTGATTCTCTAAAATTAAGGCAGGATACCACTCCTTTTGAGATCAGAGGGAACTGTAGTGCTCATGTACTATAGTTTGGACTCCTTAAATTGATCTTCTGCCCAACGCCACAGCTGCAGATACAGATATTCCAGCCACTGAAGGGGACAACTTTCCCAATATGTAACAAGCATTTGCAATGCAATAGGACTTGCATTTGCGAGAGTTTGAGCTATTTTTTTGTAAATGACATTGCCTTTTATTTAGGTTTTTGGAACAAATAAAAGCCAGTGTCATTTACAATGCCAATAGGTCAAACTTGCGTAAATGCGAGACCTATTGCATTGCAAATTCTTGTGGTTACCGAAAAGCCCTTTCTACAGCGCATACTGGCTCTTTTAACGTTTCTCACAAAAACAAACAAGTACAGGTAAAGCACGAGATGGCTTTGGGTTACCAAAAGCACAATGCTCCTGTACTGGAATTATAATCAACAAAGTGGCAAAACTTAAATCTCAATGGCAGGAGTCAGGAGGCCTAACAAGAAACATATTAACCCGTAATAATGTGCTAGAATCTGTTGGAGGAATATGGTTAAAGAACAGTGTGCACACGGATGAGAAGCATGTGAGTCCAGGACAGTGTATCCTATGAATGAGCAGTGTGGACCCCCCTGAGTAACCGTCTGTTAATCATGCAGCTTTGCCATCTGCACTAGTCCTGTTATCAGCACTATTCTCGTTGTCATCTGCACTAGTCTCGTTGTAATCGGCACTAGTCCCGTTGTGATCATTAGTGTTGTCATCATCACTAGTCTCGTTGTCATTAGCGCTATTCTCACTGTTCTCGTTGGCACTAGTCCCACTGTTATCAGAGCTATAGTCATTGTTATCATCAGTGTTCTTCTCATTGCTGTCATGAGCACCAGTCCTATTATCAGAGCTATTTTCATTATTATCACCACTAGTCTCATTGTTATCATCAGTGCTATTCCCATTGTTGCCATGGGCACTAGTCCCATTGGTATCATCAGTGCTATTCTCATTGTTGGCATCAGCACTTGTCCCATTGTTATCAATAGCGCTATTCTCATTGTTGGCATCGGCACTAGTTCCATGGTTATCAGTGCTAGTCTCATTGTTGGCATCGGCACTAGTCCCATTGGTATCATCAATGCTATTATCATTGTAGCCATGGGCACTAGTCCCATTGTTATCATCAGTCCTATTCGCATTCTTGGCATCGATACTAGTCCCATTGTTATCAGTGAAATTCTGATTGTTGGCATCAGCACTAGTCCCATTGTTATCAGTGCTATTATCATTGTTGTCAGGGGCACTGGTCCTATTGTTATGAGCGCTAGTCTCATTGTCATGGGCACTAGTCCCGTTGGTATTATCAGTGCTATTTTCATTGTTGTCAGGGGCACTAGTCCCATTGGTATCATCAGCGCTATTTTAATTGTCATCAGCACTAGTCCCATTACGGTAATCAAGGTTACTCCCATTCACTTAGAACAGGTCTTGAAAACACTGAAATGTGGTGCCTGTTGTGGTTGCTGTTGTCTTCTTGCAGATTTTAAAAAGCCCTTGCTGTTGACTTTACTTAAAGAGCAGATCTGCCTTCCTAAGAATCGTACACAGTCTGGGTATCTCCAACAGGTGATTCTGGAAGGAAGCCAGGCGCTGACCAAAGCAACCTCCAGGGGTCACAATTTATATGCTACGAATGTTGTCTGCTGTGAAGCTTAACTATTTCACCGTCTGCCAACCACAAAAATAGGTAGACTGTTTTATAAACATCGCTTTCCTGGGAGGTGTGGAAGTGGCGCCGAACACAGCTTCTTTCATTTAGTTGCTTCCCTGAGAAATGATCCAAAAAAAAAAAAACAAAAAAAAAACCAAACAAGCCCGCGAGTGGTGCGCACGCACGCCACTGCGAGCCATGTGGTTTCAATTATCGCGCCCATGTGGGGCATGATAATTGAAACAACATGACGGCCGGTGCGGGTAATAGACAGCAATAGGCATGGGCAGAACAACGCGCCTGCCTTTGGCCTATTGGGTGCTCTCTTGATAAAAAACACGCACGCAAAACCCAATAACGTGCAACAAAAGGAAAAGTACACGCTTGTGCGTGTGCCATTCCTAGGTCAGCTTCTGAAACCCCATTTTTACCTACTAAATGTCTTGTGCTGCGCGAGAAATGCTGCGCACAGCAACGCTAGGCGCGTGACCTAAAAAGGGACGCAGGGTACTGCCTGCTTAATACAGATCCATCATTTTTGATGGAGAACCTTCACAAGATTTTCTGTAGGCAGATCTTGAATAAGCTAGAGGAATGGATGAAAGAATCTAAGGTACTATCCGCTTTCCAGGCTGGCATTCGAGTTAAAGTTAGAATTGTCGAACAAGCGTTTAGGTTATCTCTAATCCTGTAGAAACATAATAGGGCGATGAAAGAGAATTTATATATAGCTGAGAGCAGCATTCGACCTTGTCCCAAGATGTCACCTGTGGGAATCCCTGTGGTCGATGGGTGTCCTGTCCCGCTTTCTGCTCACAATCATAATAAGGATACAGGATAACCTCTGTGTTTGCACCACTGCACCAGCGCATATTTCTTACAGTCCGGATCCCTGGTCGCAGAGGAGTGAGTCAGGGCTGAATTCTGCCACCTGCTCTTCTCTCTTTTCATTCATAATGCCATTGATGTTCTTAACAACTGTATTCATGACTCACCTAAATTAAAAGGCACTCCAGTTCCGGCCCTAATCTTTGCAGAGGAGGCTCCGATACTATGGTGGACCTCAAAAAGACTTGGGAACCTGCTTGACGAGATTAAAATGCACTTTGAACAGAAGGGGCTTGACATTAACACTGAAATGACCAATATATGGCAATTGACCCACACAGATCCTTAAAGGGGAAGATCGTGTTACAGGATACTCTTGTTGACAAGGTCTACAGGTAGATTCTCTTGGTAGTAAGATTAACAGACTGTCGTAAACTTCTCGCATCAAGAAATGGAGGGCAATTCTTTCACACCGGGTTGTCACAATAAAAAAATTAAAAAATGAATCGATCAACAACGTCTAAGCAGTCTGACCAGCCCAAGAGCTTTACAAAGCCAACACGGTCTTCAGCCCTTTACGGAGCCCAGATTTGGGGTCATAGCAATGTAAATGCCTCATCAGTATGTGAAAACAACTTTGTCAAATCTCCATTTAACCTACCACGGAGATCATCATTGTTGGCCCCATTCCTAGACACCTTACTCAAAAGAACTGAACACCTTGCAGCTTTCAGACTGCTTCGGCTACTGATGAAATTACGGTACAAGCCCTCGCCGCAATTCCACGCATCCAAGGATCCACCATGGGGAGGCGTGCAGGATATTATAGCCTTAAATAGAGGTTTCCGTGCCTTGGTTGGGACAGGTTTGGTTCTAGTTGGGTGCATACGTTCTGAAACTACATAGCGGGTGCTTGGTAAAACCACTCTGCAAATGGGAGCTTAATGAATATATTTCAAAAATAGAAATTGTTTCCTACGTTTTAAGTGTACATGGATGAAATACAACAAAAATATGCTAAAATATTTTTCATGAAATTTCGATTTGGCATCCTGAGAATATAAAGCTACACAGTTAATGGAAACACGTTCCTGTGACAAATAACATCCGAGATATTTTTCCAAGTTCCCAATAGGCACACACAATTTAGAATTATTAGATTTATAATAATAAAATCCTCAGTTCTGTTATTTCAATTCTTGGACTCCATAGGTCATTTATTCAAGATTAAGTCTTCAGAGTAGCCAAAGTAGCAACACGTGTTTCGTCTAAAATTTCTACTTTCACGGCTTATCTCAAGAGTGTCTAATAGACAGCATTGCCTTCTGTTAGCTGAAGACATGTCACAGGTCCACCCTAGTATATGGGAAGAGCACTCAGCCAAACAATATTTGCAGAATGGAGGGTCCATTAAAACCCCAGTATTTAATTACAATTCGCCAAATAAATAGTGTTCACTGTGGACATGGTCCAATAAACATAAGAGAAAAAGAAGCCAATCAACCGTGGTTAGATATACAACATATGCGATATTAATAGTGCCGTAATGGGTCCAGAAAGGCCCTATTCCTGTGACATCTGAGATCAATGTGAGTACACAGCATCTGTGACATGAGTGATCAATCTGCCTTTGAAAATATTAAGCATGCACTTTTTTTCTGCCCAGGCTACTGTCTATTTACACTTAAATGGATCCAACCCATATGCTTTAGTTTAGACTTTCATAAAAAAAAATTTTTAGGCTTTTGTCAGTACCTGCTTGCTCAGAGAGTTCTCCAAACTGACACTACCACTCATCTGGTCTTTTTGTCCAAGTTATTATATTGCGTGCGGATATGTAGTAAACATGCGGGGATCGACTTAAAACAATATAATGAAAACTGGAATTTAACTATGAAATTTATTTTAATATTGATGATTTGTATTTCTACTTTTATTTAAAAATAGTGATGTATAGCAGTTTCTATTATACTACATGTGTATGTTTATTTTCTCTTTTATGGGGTTCCACCCCAAAATTAAAAAAAAATTGACTGACTTAACGATGAACCAGACCCTCCTCATCTTGGGACACCTCAATCCAAAAGCGTTTAGGAAGAAACATTGAACGTAACCTTCAGAATGCAACTCCCTGCTTCTGGGGATATCAAACTGTAGATAAATCAGTCTTGTGTTTGTTTCAGCAAGTCTGAAAGAGTCAGGTTGGACAAAGCCTAAGGAAGGGTTAGACCCAAAGTCCACTCCACGTAGTTTGTAAGCAATAGGTCTGTTTGGCAATTCCACTATCAAACCCAGACTCAAATTAAGATGATCAAAGTGCACAATAAGACTTACAGACCAACGTAGTTAGAAGGGCTTCAGCTGGCGGACCAAATTATTACTTAACGTGATGGGCAGGGTGGCCTCATTTAAGATGATGGTTCTCCCATGCATGTTGTACGTCACACACACACACACACACACACACACACTCTCCCCTTACCCCTTTTTCCCCATTCTGAATCAGGCCTCTGGTATAGTTTCCCCAACTATATTGGAACTCATCAATACTCCCTCTCCTCTGGACTCGTTCCCTCTCTGGAAACAGGCCATGGGCAAAGCTCTTCTAAAAAAAACGAGTTTGGATCCAGAGGTATTCCCGATTTAGCTTTTGCCATGGATTAAAAAAATTGCTGAAAAGTATGTTAACTCCATTCTCTTTGCTTTCATGGAAAAGAATGAATGCTTTCATCCCTCACAAACCGGTTTTAGACCCAAACAGGGTACGGAGACCGCCCTGCTGGTAGAGGTTGAATAAAAGCCAGAAAAACTCTGGATGTCGGTGGCTCCAGGGCAATTGTCCTGCTTGACCTTAGCGCGGCCTTCGTTGCGGTTAATCAACTACTTATTTCGAGAGGTAGGAGTGACTGGAACAGCACTTAAGTGGCTAGAGTACTTTCTGGATGACAGATCGTTCCAAGTATTTGAGGATAGCTTTATTTCTGTAAGTATGCCTCGGAGATGCGGGGTTCCTCCGGGTTCTTCCCTGAGCCCCACGCTTTTTAATGTTCATATGAGCCCCCTGGCCGAGGTTGTCAAGCTCTTTGGCATTCAGATTGTCACCTATGCTGACGACACTCAGCGGATTAGTTTCCGCATTCTCAGATTGGTTAAGGGAGACAATCTGGCCGACTGTCTGGGAAGGGTCTCCACATGGATGGAAGGCTAGTTTTTAAAACTTAATGGGGCTAAAATGGAGTTGATGTTCTTGGGTAAAGCCTCCCCCTGAATACAAACTCACTTTTGCCTAGGTGCTTGGGTGTCATGCCTCCTCCCAAAGATCAGATCAAAAGCCTTGGTGTTTGGCTGGATCATGATCTAAATTTTAAAGGAGCAAGCACGGAAGGTGGCAAGTACCGGTTATGGGATCCTGAAGATCCCAAGGAAAACATTTTCAACGCTTGGAGTGTGTTGGTTCAAGCTTTGATTCTTTCGCGACTTTACTATGCCTATATGCTTTATTAAGGACCTCCGTGCTCCACGATAAAAAAAAAATACAGACTGTTCAAAACTGTGCAGCATGCCTCCTCATGCAGGTGCCTAATCAGGAATCTAGAAGACCGTCTATTTCCTCTCTCCATTGGCTTCCGGTTGCAGAAAGAGCTCAGTTTAAAGCTCTGTGTATCGTCTATAAGACTTTATCGTCCAAGGGTCCACCAATTCTCCGATCTATATTCTCTTCCTATTGCCCCTATAGGTCCTTGCGCTCTGGGAATAAACAGCAGCTGATCCCAGGATAAAACAGATCTTGGAGTGGTGGACGCCTATTCTCATACAACGAGGCGAAATGCTGGAACCAGCTACCTAATCATATCCGTCTTGAGGACAACTATTTATCTTTTCAATAACTCCTGCAAAACTTTGTTTCCTTGATGCCTAGCTGTAGTACTGTGATGACTCTGCTCCTAGCGCTGGGAGGCCTTCTGGTAGCCATGTGCTTTAGAAATGCAAATTCATTCATTCAGAAGTTTGGTTCGATCATAGTGTCGGATTTTGAAATACCTATACACCTACCAATAAATATGCAGATAGGCCCATTAGCAAAGATTTAGAGGCTACAAATGCCTAAGATTTGCACCAATTTACACACATTACCAAACATTTTTTGCATTAAAAAAAATCTGGAAATTTGGCTTTCCTGAGCTTACAATGAAAAAAATCTGCTTTAGAAGCACCACCATTGAGATTTTTGAAGCGAAAAAAAAAACCGTTACTGGGTTATATGTTGTAGCAGACAATGAAAAAATAATTTGAAGAAAATGCCATTCGGTATACCTACCAAAGTTTGAATCTGCAGTATAAAGCGCTGAGAAACCATGTGAAGCACATAAGACCTAAAAGAAATGCTGTATTGGTTGCAAGCATAAATTTGCTGGGCCAAATTGGTAGTGGGTGCTAGAATCGCTTGAGATGGTTGTTGAAATACCACCGTTTTGGACAGAGCCAATGGCAATCAATGGCTCTGGTCATGAAGGGAAGGACTAAAAGTACAGTCGAATGATTCATTTGAATCAAATGTTACGATTACATTCTTCAGGTACATATTGTAAAGAAACGATGATTTGATATATCGGATCAGTCTGCCATAAAAATGTGCAAAGCTTACATAATATACAAAATCTTTTAGAATTTCTAAAAAGCCCATGTTTGTGGACTCCTAAAGCAGGTCAGAGTTTAAACAACTTCAAACTTTTTTTAGGGACATTTGAGTGAGGGAGTCTAGAAATTCTCAGGTCGCACTACCCAGGAAATGAGCAGCATTTAACAAGAATTGAAAGGGCAAACTGTAAAAGTAAAAAAGATGTCCGAGATGTGCACATATAAAACCAAAGAAAAATAATAAATGTGTACAGCAAATCTGAAAAGGGTTTAGCGATATACCCAATCAACTTTTACATAAAAACAAACTGAAATATAATCGAGTAGTATCTGATGCCACCACCTAGCTATTGAAAATTAACAAAGTAGAGACGGACTGAAAATATTAATTTCAAGAACTACACTGAAGGGGAAGAGATGTTAGAAAGCTGATACGGTAAACAAGGTTTTGAAAAGAGAATGGGGTTTAAACTGACCTGGGAAGCTAATTCAAATTTGAAAATAATGAAATTAAGAAATTACTCACAACGGTTAACCACCTTTTTCTCAAAGGAATTGTATTCATCATCTCAAGTTTGTAACACTAATAATTTTTCCCCATTTCTGGCTTTTTATCCCGCCCGCCCACACAATTTTCCATGAATGTTCCGGTGAGAACAGATTTACTACGGTTTTCTGACAGAAGTATCAGATTTCAGCAAAAACACGTTTGTTAAATAAAGCAGAAATACCATCAGCACTGGAAGTTGAAACTGTGAGCAGTTTCCTTTACAGTATAGGATTTGAGGAGAGAAAGACTGAATGAGGCCTTTGTAAAAGGACACAATGAGGAAATAACATGCCCAGAAGCACTTTGCAATAAAATATCATGAGGCGGCACCCGTTGGACGCGGCTGCAATATGGATGTAGCCAAGGGTCAGAAAGAGGAATAATTGAAGAAACAATAAACGGGATGGGGTTCAAACTAAAAGGTTAAACCAGGCGGGTGTCTCAGATGGGAGTTATTATCTGATAGACAAGTTAGCAAATAATGTGATTAGGGCCATAGTGATCGGGGTGGGATGCAAAGAGGACCCACTATTCATTGCCTTAATTAAACCCTAGTCAAGGTTGAATCCCCTCCCCACCCCGTGTCACCCTACTGGAGCAGTCCAATATTCTGATACGCGAGACTTCGCCTGCATGCACAGACTCCACATTCAAAATGAATGGAGTAACAATCAGTGGGAAGATGGAGGAAACCAAAGGCAACAATCAACACAAAGTTAGACCCGAGAGATTCATGAACCGACAATTGTCTCCAAATGGGAGCGAGCAATCAATGAACATCAGTGTCCCGAAGCCATTAACCTATTGGCACCAGACTGTAATAATGGAGCACAATTAGGCGCACCGCTTACCAGAAAGAACGCGCACAAATAAAACGTTGTTCTGCTCCCATTTTTGTTCGCACAAAGAGAAGGGACACAACTTTGACTGCAGGCTAGCACTCAGCCATTTTTCTGCCCGAGTCGCGTTCATCAGCAGAAATGAGTGAAACGAGGCGTGAAGGAACATTGCTGTCATCCGTTGTGTCAGAGTGTCCCAGGAACGCAGTAAAATCCCACGGGAGAGGAGGTTAACTGAAATGAAGCCCTAAATTTACAATTGAGGTATGGCAGCTTTCCTACACCAGCTTTGAATGGTAGCATCCCTGCTACGCATAGGGCTTTCTCATGGGGTGAGGAAAGCATGACCCTGCTCTGCAAATATCTTTAGGAAGCAGCCCTAAAAGACCCATCACCCTCGAAGGAGGTAAAGGGGAGCAGGTAGGTGACCCTGTCCTGCAAAGTCAGCACCCATGGCAAAACTCACCTTTAGGGAGCTACTCCAGAGAGGCTACCTCACTGGGGGCAGGGGGACATGTATGCTACCTTACCACAGCAAAATCCTCAATGATGGTGTGTCTGAACAGGAGAGGTGCAATGCCACTCTGAAAAAAGTACCTATAGGGAGCCACGTTGCAAAAAAAAAAAAAAAAAAATAGCTTGGGGGTTGTGTGTGGGCACAACCTGTTCTGCAAAGTCAGTATAAGGGACAACTGTGGTAGAGGGAGTGGCTGAGTGTTCTAGAAGGAGTATTTGACAACCTGCTAAATTGAGTGTGAGTATTAAGAATATATAACACTGTTTCACGTAGCACTATAGCGGCATCCTGTGCTTTACAGCACGAAGGGGCACAAATACAGATAGCGGAGTTGCAGACTTTTCACCACGTGGCAAATCCCAACTCACTCGATGCCAGTGTATGCCCCATGGTGACTGCTATTTTGGGGGGGATTTACACGAAGTAATCACCCATGTGCATCCTATCCAACCACCACCAGGAGATCCCAGAGTATCATTACTACCCTACCACAACCAAAACAGGTGAAAGCCATCCTATTCTGACAACTCAATTTGACAGTCGCACCAAGAGCAAGCTTTGAACCCCTAATCCAAGACTTCAAACCATTCCACACTGAAATACATCTATATATCCAAAACCATCCTGCTCAGAATGACTGAGTAACAAGCTGTACAGTGGAAAATATGGTCAGCTATAGTAGTAAACATAATATTTCAACTCACATCAGGAACATCTTTAATAAATGATCAAACTGAACAACAAATGCGGACCGAGCACAGACAATAAAACCTTCCTACAAGTAATCGGAGTAAGCGTGCATCAATTCCAGCGCCACTTACAGTCCATGCATGCCACATCCGCAAAGCAAACATCGTCTTGTGGGCCTCCATCAATCTACTGGTCGCCTCACCCGATTAGTTTGAGATTTAGACTGCCTGGTTGTCATGGAGACAATGATTTTTGGCATCATCGGAGACTGGTTGATTCGTCCCTTCATTCTATGCAGTACTTCCCTGCACTTGCACAGAGTCGACCATCTGTCGCGCTGACCCGGATTTTGTACGCAGCTGGAACCTCACGGCAGTGTAAAAAAAACTCCACCGTTGCCGCTCTTCTCCATTCTAATGCTTTTCGACAACGTTTTAAAAAATTGATTTAAAGATGAAAATAAAGCAGCAGCTCAGTTTACAATATCATGCCTTCCAGCTGGCAACATGGCTCAGTACACATTCTCACAGCTAACTGAATAGATATTCAAATTCTGGCAAGGCAAAGTCAGCCTTGCATCCTTCCAAGGTTGCTTAATCTAGTACCATAAAACGGAGTAATAACTTTTTATTTGCAGCAGCAAATGTGTGGTATGGGGCGGCACGACACAAGAAGCATCAGCAAAGCCAAGAAAGGCTAGCCTTTGAAATATGTGAACTGACCGTTTTGCTTCGCCAATGCTTGTAGCCGGTACTGAACACCAGCAAAAAATGTAAAAAAATATATATATCTAAATTGGCTGGTCCTAATGTGACGATGTATATGCATCTGTACGCTTGTATGAATCATGAAGCTGCAGCTGCATGTTTTTTTATGCTCAACAAAAAAAAGTTTGGTGTTGGTACTTAACAGATAAATAAAACCGTAATATGCATGTGTCATATCGCAGTGTAATTTTCTTTTTCACTTTCACTTACTGTTTCAAGATAGCAGATGCCAGTCTTGAACCATAATTTGAAGAAAAAACATGTATGAATGCCAATTAAGGAAGAAAAGCTTGATAGAAGGGAAAAAAAGAGCGATATGCATGAGAGGGACAGAGTAGCTGCTGGTGTGGGTTATGAAAGGAAAAGCAGGAAAAAAGGCTGAGCGAAGCAGGGAAGGGGGGCAATTGAGGAGCAACATGGACAGCACGGGAGATGGAGTTGTGAGAGTGGGAGCAGCCAAAAGAATTGAGGGCAAGAAGTAGTTCCCTGGTGTCAGCTGTGGAAGGATACAATCCACCAATCAAAAGGCGCTAATGAACCTACACTCCAGGAGAGGGCCAAACATAGGAGGAGGACTGAGAGCCATTGGTGGGACTCGACCAAATGCGGATTAATAATAAGTCAACCTATGAAAACCAATCAGCTTACTCAAGTCCAGGCTAAGAATTGGGGATGTACACACTAGATCTTTCCACAGAAGGAAAAAAAAAACTGAAGCAGCTGTTAAGGGGAAGCACTGTGAAATGACTGACCACTTACAACTCCATAAGCAAAGGTCTTCAGTAATAGGCCGACATTGGAGTTGTCATCTCTTCCATGGTGCAGGACCACTTGAAGGCCCAGGCAGATCGGAGAAAGTTTACCCTTCCTGTTCATAGTAAACCTAAAGCATGTGACGACCTTGAATAAGTCTCTGCATTCTCTGAATCAATAGTCTTCACTTTCTTTCCAATCACTCTTTTATCATGAAAACCTAAGACTGGCAAAAAACTTGGCATGAAAATCCCAATATTTTCCCTTTACATAAAGACTCTGAAAATGATGTGATGCCTGTCGATGGCACGCAGCTTTTCTAACCAGGTTCCGGGAAAAAAAATGGAAGCCCAAAATGTAGGTTTCCTAATTGTTACCAACAGTGGCATTTGCACTCTAAATGAATCGGTCAGCAATATTCAAAGGCACGGTTTTCCAGAATTAAAACTAATTCCTAGGCAAAAGTAAACCTACTCATTTGGTTCCACGAGAAATGTAGGATGTCGCCTTTAGATATATGCACAGGTCATTTCTAAAGAGAAAAATATTGCTGAAGCCCACAAAAATATTGAAAAGAAATATGGTTGTGCAATTATCTCGTGATTGGAAGACTTTCACCCATGTCAATGAACCAAACAACTGGGCTGTGCGACTGCTCCTAGAGCCCACTCATCTTCAGGGGACACTGCCCCCCAGAACCTTGAGATAGCTTCCTGAGTGCAGCATCAGCAACCAGCCCTCGATCTCTTTTGCTTGAAAGATTGATGGCGGTAAAAACCACAACTAGACTAGTAACATTTATTTGGCAAATAAAAATATACATTAGCAAAGCTTTTTAAAAATCTCTCTCATATAAGGTCTACTAAAAACATACATCCAACCAGTCCGAAATAAACACACAAAAAAATCAAGTCCACTAAGTAGTCCGTGAAGTTCTTACATAGGCTGGTCTATACAATCTCCTAGATGTCTACACCCTTAATATGGTCTGAAACACGTTTCTTGCTACATAACCAAATAAATTGATTTCCGTTCGGCTTCACCTATCAGGGTGCACAGCAGGAGAGCATCTACTTTAAAGCAGACAATTGCATGTTAGGAGGGCAGGACAACTGGCCACAAATATATTAAATCGAATATATCCAATTTTAAAATAATTTACAGGACTTGAAATTCACCTTTAAGTGAATAATTCCAATAACATTTTCGGGGCTTCTACAAATGCTAACAGAAATAACAAACAGAACACTAGATTGGAATCCCTATAACATAGCCAAGTTTAATGAAAAGGCTGCAGTCTGGTTTCTACCTTTGAACTACTAATGGTAGATACGACCAAGCATACTGTGATGGGACCACGGCGCCTTCAGCGCCGATGCCCCGTCGGCCGTCCCGATCACAACAACAGTTCCCTGTTACCCGGACAACCATCACCACCAGAACTCCACCCCTTTCTCTTTCCCTACAGGAGCCAGTCCTGACGCGGAACACACAGGAAGTGCATCCCCGCGACCCCGGAAGTTCCTCCCTCTATCCGGAGGCGGACCCCAGAAAAGCAGGAAGAGCCGACACCACCGCGTTCAAGCAGGAAGACTCGTGGCAGGAGACGGCGTGCGAAGAACGCCCGGAGAAGAGAGACGAACCCGAACCAAGAGACGAGGTCTGGACGGAGGACTGGTGGAGTCCAGAGGAGGACGCTGGAGAGCGGCCGCAACTCAAGGACGGAGTTGCGGCGGGCCAAGTGAGTACCAGTTCCAAGTGTGTGTAAATAGTAGGCTGTAAATACGACCCTTGTAAAGTAGCGTCCCCCAGTCACGTTTCACCGCGCACTGTGAATAGAGTATATAGTTGTGTGAGAGTGGCACCATCACGAGTGTAAAAACCCTACCCCCACGTCCCGGCACAGAATCACCCTCCGACTTGTCCGTACTGTCTCCTCTCCTCTCCTACCTACCCGTCCCTCTCCTCACGTTCGTTATAGTCCCAACACACCCGGTGAAGGAAGCAGTTGCACCCCCTGGGCCTGACCGACAGAACTAACGGCCACTATTCTCTCTCTCCTTTTCCCACCTCCGAGGAACCACCGTCCGGGAGCTGAACCGACTGCTGCCTTACAGGACCTGTCACGACTCCAGTCAAGACCGACCTTCGTCCCTGGACCATCACCACCGGAAGGCTCATCCCCTCGACCCGGGAACCTACACTCATAGAACCCTCTTCTCCCTTGTACTTTACCCTTGGAACTCTGTATTTAAATAAACACCGGCTACGAGATAGCCCACTACATACGGCCTCCACGCTGGTTATTCCGGTCCGCTCCCACCCCACGCTTACACATACAAAATACAGGACAACGGGAGACTTCGAAAAGTTGGTGCTCCAAAGGATGACACGGAAAGACAGCCAACAGTAGAAATTAATAAATTAATATGCAAACAATATGTAACTTTTTCGCCAACATGTAAACCGATAATGAGGTTGCTTAACCGCATGCGTGCGGAATTCCGCCCGTACGCTGGGTTTTTAAAAATCGCATGTTACGTGACGAGCTGGGCTCGTCATGAGCGTGCGAGGAGGCTACCTCATGACGAGCCCAGCTTGTCATCAGCGTCGAAGGGGTTAAAGAGAAAGAAACACCATCGAAGGTTTTTAAAGTACAAGAAGCAGGACCGTGTCTGAATTGCCCTGCATCAAGCTGATTTAAAGAAAAATGCATGGGCTTTTTGGTGCATAATTACCCTTAATTCTGGCCTGAAAAAGTGCTTGCCAGCACAGGAGATACCACAAAAAGTCAGGTCTGATTACGTTAGGGAATTCTATAAACCAATTAAGGGGACAAATCCCTTTGAGTTGTCCATCCAAATGACCAAATTTATTTAGTCTCCATCCTATGATCAGATACAAGGGTAGATCAGAAGAGCAAGGTACTCTGCTGCGATGGGCCCAGACGATGTCCCTATCCTGGTATTGAAAAACAATCCTGAAACGTGGACGAGGTAGCTGGTACCCATATTTGAAATCCGTTATTCCACTGATCAAATGCCGAAATCCCAGAGATGGGCATTACATTTCCCTTGGCACAAGAAACAAAGTAGGCAAGTCCCCAGGAACTACCGCCAAATTACATTGTTAGACGAGGTGGGATAAATATTTACTCCAAGTTCATAAGACCATCTGAAGATGGATGTGAACATTATTCTTTTGGAACACTCTAGTTTCAGAACAAGCTGCTCTGTCACAGACAGCATTATCATGATTAGATAAATATGTTGCTAGGAAAAAGTCATTTTCATATGCATCTTTGATTGACTTTTGTACAGCATGTGATCTAGTGAAAATACCAACTTTTTGGAGGAAGTGATCTTGGTTGGGGATCCAAGTGGTTTGCTCAGAAAATGAGTTTCTCTTCAAAACTCTACATGGTGTATTTTGGACCTGGCCCTTTTGGCAGGTTCACCCCAAAACTTTTTGCTTTTTCCTAGCCTGTTTCTGGACCCTGGTGGTTGTGATTTTAGGCCTCTGCGCACTTTTTCACTGTGGTACAGTGTAAAGTGCGTGTGCTCTCTGTATGTATGGTGAGTGACCTGCCCTCCCATAGGAATGAATGGGGAATATGTATGCCCATGGTAGTTCCTGATGTGTGGGGAGTGCAGGGTCGAGTTTGATATGGGCGAACTCGTGAGGTTGAATGCTGCGTAATGGTGTATGCGGCATGATTGTGTCTAGTCTAGAAGTGCTACTTTGAGAAGTTGGCATATTTGTGTAATTTGTGCCTGGCGTGTGATTGGCTGGTGAGCCTGGCCCAGAGTGCCTGGGCCCGCTTGTGGATTGACTGTCTGGTTTGAGTGTGACAGGGGCTGCAGAGCCCCCAGGAGGTTGTCTGAGTCAGCCCGTGGATGAAAGGCAGCATCTGCTGCCAGGGAAGTGGGAGGAGATTAGCACCCGATAGTGAAGGGCTGTGTCTGCCTTCCACAATGCTGGCTCCACCCCCCCCCCCGCTGGGCGACTGTCACCTCTGTCCCTGATACTGAAGGGACTTCCCTATAACCAGTCCCAGCTGGTTCTCACACTGCCTGCACAAAGACTTCAAAGACTTTTCTGTGTATAAGAAGGGGCTGTGTCCCCTTCCAAAATGTTCTTGTTTCTAACTTGAATCTGCCAGGGGCGCGCTGCTGCTGGGGCTCAGGGGAATCCCTGAGCCCTGCCCAGCCCCTGGACTCCTGATGGACTTGTCCTGAACCCCTGAAGGACTATGTGGAGGACTGTGGGGGCACTAGTGCCTGAGAGGCGCTTTACTAGGACTTTTGCTGGACTGGTGACCTTTGGTTGCCTATAGCGCTGGGAGTGCCTCCTCTGCGGTTGTTCTTCTATGTGTAGGCTTCCTCTCTTAGCCCCTAGAAATCCACCCTCCGACTGTCCCGCCACCTCCAGCCATAAGATAGCAAGAGTAGAGTGCATTTTGCTTAATGCTCGCTCTCTTGTTAAGAATAAAATAATGTTCAAAGAGCTGGTACTAGAGAAAACACCTACCATAGTATTTATCACAGAAACATGGGCTAAGGACTCCTCTGACCCTGATCTAATTGAGGCGGTCCCAGATGGGTACTGTCTGGTCAGATCCGATAGACAGGGTCGAGTAGGAGGGGGCTTAGCGATCCTTTACAAAGACCACTTGCAATGCCACTTTGTACCTCTACTCGACTTCCCTGATAGTTCTCAAGCACTTCATTTTACAATAAAGGAAGGGCAATGTCCTTTTTTTAATGGTATCTTAGTATATCGACCACCTGGCTCGAGAACTCATTTCACTTACAACCTTCTCCAGGCTCTGGAACCCTATTTTGGCCAACATAACTTCTCAATCCTAGGTGATTTTAATTATCACTTAGAACGACATGACTTACCGGATACATCATGCCTTATCGAGGCCCTGGAGTCCTGTGGACTCAAGCAACGAGTCAGAGGAGCGACCCATCGTGCTGGCCACACTTTGGATGGCCTCTTCTCTAATGACCCTCGGCTTACTATTAAGGATTCGATGCACCTATCCTGGTCTGACCATCTAGCGGTTCCTTTTATTTTGGAATACCATAGGTTGGACTCTTGTAAAAGAGGGAATCATGTTTTGGAAACTGCTAGAAATTTTAGGAACCTTAGCAGTGATTCTTTTGTGCCCTGGGCCGCAAGTCTCTCTGTCACTAGCCTGGACAGCGTAGAGACTGCAGTTGGCCATTTTGAGCAGGTCACTACTGAAGCCTTGAACAAACTGGCCCCAGTACAGCTCCGTCGCCGAGCCAGAAAGAGACCATCCGCCCCCTGGTTCTCCGATTCCCTCAGACTTCTTAGGCAAGAAGTGAGACGAAAGGAGAGGCTCTGGCACGCCAGCTGGGACTTTAAGAACAAGGAAGCTCATAAACTCCTTGTTAGGAAATATAAAGCTGAGATTATCCGGGCCAAACAAGATTACTTTGTAACCCTGACCACCTCGCTCTCCTCGCCGAAGGAGCTCTTTAAAACTGTTGACTCTCTAGTCAACCTGCAAGCCCCTGACCCTGTCATTCCTTCGCAGGATCTGTGTGACAGGATTGCCTCCTTTTTCCACACCAAAATACAGGATATCCATCTGGCCCTCGAGGAACAAAGAGTCTGTGTTAGTGCATCTGTCACTTGGGTTGAGATGAATATGAATACTACAGACATCTCCCCATTGTGCACCCTGGACTCCTTTCCTTCGCTGGCCCTACAAGATCTGGAGATCCTGATCAATAAGATCAAATCAGGATCCCCTCTGGATACCTGCCCACTGAAAATCATCAAGCAGTGTAGGGAGACTCTCTTACCACCGCTGCTAGACATAATGAATCTAGCTATCAGAGATGGTATCTTCCCTATGGAGTGGAAGAAGGCGGTAGTCAAACCTCTGCTAAAGAAGGCATCCCTTGATCCGGAGGTCCTAAAAAACTTCCGTCCCATCTCGTTGCTTCCTGCTCCAGCGAAGATGCTTGAGGCACATCTTAACAAGCATCTCGCTATTTTTGTGGAAAGCTCGGGATGCTTGGACTCCTCCCAGCATGGATTCAGGAGGGAACACAGCACCGAGTCAGCCCTCACCATCGTGCTTGATAAGATCCGCACGACAGTAGATGGGGGCCAGACCTCCCTCCTGGTCCTGCTAGATCTAACAGCGGCCTTCGACACCCTCTCCCCCTCAGTGCTTACATCTCGCCTGAAGGAGGTGGGGGTGAGGGGGGCAGCCTTGGATCTCTTGACCTCCTTCCTTACTGGGAGAGAACAAAGAGTCAAGCTGGGAGAGTTCCTATCTCCATCCCGACCAGTGCAGTGTGGGGTCCCTCAAGGGTCGGCGCTTAGTCCGACCCTTTTTAACATCTATGTGACCCCACTAGCCAGATTAATAAGATCTTTCGGGATGGAGGTAGTCTCTTATGCAGACGACACCCAAATACTCGTCTCTCTCCCCCATTCTGATGTGCTTACCGCCTCCAAGTTTAGATCCTGTATGGAGGCGGTTGGCCACTGGATGATTCAGAACTCTCTTAAACTGAATGGGGAGAAGACTGAGATATTGGCGTTTGGGGGAAAAGAAAACATCTGGTCAGCCCTTTGGTGGCCTGACTCACTAGGAATATGTCCCTCCCCCACCACGTCTGCTAAGAACCTTGGGGTGATGTTAGATCCAGCCCTTGACATGGGCGCTCAGGTGAGCAGAACTGTCTCTACCTGCTGGGGCCTGATCCACACCCTGCGAAGGATCAGGAAATATCTTTCCCTGCAGGCAAGAAAGCAAATTGCTGTTGCATTGATTGGCTCTCGTTTGGATTACTGCAATGCGCTGTATGCTGGGCTAAACCGGAGCCACTTACAGCGCTTGCAGGTGGTCCAAAACGCTATAGCCAGATTTGTTCTGGACATTCCCAGGCGCTCCTCAGCCACTGCGGCCAGGAAATCGCTGCATTGGTTACCGGTGGAATCTCGAATCCGGTTCAAAGTGCTATGTATGACCTACAGAGCCATCGCAAAAAATAGCGACACAGGTCTCGGCGCTATCATTTCCCACTATACCCCTGGTAGGAGCCTGCGTTCCTCCGGGAAATTGCTCCTTAAAGCCCCGCGTGTACGAAGAGCCAAATGGGGTGGCAGGGCTTTTTCGACGCTAGCCCCCAAATGGTGGAATGACCTTCCGCTTGATTTGAGATCTCTTCCATCTCTACAGAATTTCCGCAATGTTTTAAAAACTCACCTCTTTCGAGAAGCCTATGTGTAAGGACATCTGTTTCAATTTGATCGTATTGTTAGGCGCCTTGATACCTGCGGGTTATTGTTTATGCGCATTATAAATTTTTATCAATCAATCAATCGAGTGCTTTATTTTTCGCTTCTAGTGCTTGTAGGCGCTTTTTCTGGACCTTCAGCGCTGGGGAGCGCTGTGAATTGCCTGCAGCGCTTAAGAGCGCTTTATTTTCCTTATTACGCTTTTCTCTGCCGCTGCCCGGGGCCTACAATCATCAGAGCCCTTGGCCGGGGATCGCCGAGAGTGACCGAAGCATCTGCGCTCCCATTGGCGAAGAGCGACGTGCCCCCTCAGTGACGCTGCGCTGGGATTGGCCCCAGCCCCGCCGCGTCATCGGCAGAGCCGCGCAGCGATTGGCTGAGGCGTCAGTGTCATCGGAGGCTCGTCCCGGGAGCCGCACTGCCATTGGCTGGCTCCCGGGTGTCTGCTGAGGCCGCCATGAGGGAGTCCGACCGAGGAGTGGTGATGGCCGCTGCGGGGGTCCCGTGCCGAGAGGGAGCCCCGGGAGAAGAGGCGGAGAGCGGTAATGGTCGCCCGGGGCTCCCGTGATCTGGAGGGAGCCCCGGGAAGAGAGGAGGAAGCGTGGCCGGCTGCTGGGGCTCCCGTGTGCTGAGGGAACCCCAGAGAGAGAGAAAGAAGACAGGCGCGCCGACCCGGTGAGTGCAGTGAAGGGGAGGGGGCATCGGGGCACATTGCCGGTGCCCGCCCCTCCCCTCCAGTGGGTTGCTCGTTGTGCGCCTAGGCCAGTGGGGCCCCCAGGGATATCGAGTCCCCCGAGAGGGACTCCGCCTACCTGTGCCCGTCCGAGCCTGCGAGGCTCGGCCCCAGCCTCTTCATTGTCGAGCCCCGAGAGGCTCGAGTGGCAGCTGTGTATGTAGAGCCTGAGAGAGGCTCATGGGCACTTTTAATGAGAGCCTGAGAGGCTCTGGGGGCATGATTTGTTCTTTGGAGCCCGAGAGGCTCCCGCCCCTATTCTGATTTACGAGCCGAGCGAGGCTCGAGGGCCAACTTTGTGTTTAGAGCCACAGACGCTCTAGGGGGCACATTGGTAGTCTGAGCCTGAGGGCTCCATGGGGCATATTTGTTTCATAGCCTGTGTGGTTCCCACGTTTGGGGCACGTGATGCCCAGAGCCTGTGTGGCTCCAGCGTTTGGCCATTTTTAGTTAGAGGGGGCGCCGGGGCACATTGCCGGTGCCCACCCCCTCCTGCCTGCGAGGAAGTTGTTCAGAGCCTGTGTGGCTCCAACAGTGGCGCAGTTTGCGCCTAATGGCCAGTGAGGGCCCTGGCGCAGTTTTGATTCCCAGCTGCCCAGCAATTAGTGGGCAGCTGCACCGTTTAGGTCTTGGGATGTCCCAGGTGCCCAGCAAGTAGTGGGCACCTGCACCGTTTAGGCCCCTGACATTGAGACTCAGGGCGTCCTAGCCCCAACAAGGCCAGTTGGCCTAGGGACTGCCACAGGTGGTGGCTCATGTGAGGTTTTGCGCAATTGTGTGGTTTTTCCTTGCACCTCTGAATGTTTAGGCATCATGTGTCTTTGCGCTATTGAATTGTGTCTTTCTTTCCCTGCGCTGCACCTCTGAATGTTTTAGGCGTCATGTGTCTCCTAGAGCTGCACCTCTGAATGTGTTTGTGATGCATCATGTGCCTTGTTCTCAACACCGCTGAATGTGTAGGTTTATGCATCATGTCTTTCCCTTTACTACTCCTCTGAATGTATATTTATGCATCATGGGTAATGTGTTCTTTCCTAGAACCCTAAATGCTGTGTGATACTTAGGTGGTTCTTTTTTTAGTACAAGTGCTCCTAGTGAGGTCCTGGTCCCCTGCGTGACATTCTCCTAAGGTGGTTAGGGTTGCGTAGGTGGTACTTACCTGTTCCCAGTAGTTACTGGATGTGATTTATAACTGTTATTTTGTTTCATATCTTATTTTCTATGATCTACAAAGTACTATTTCTAAAAGTGTTGATGCTGACAGTGGCCCATGTGGCCCTGTCCTGTAAATAATCCCTTCTGAATATTGCCCGTGCCAGTTGGCACAATGTACGTGTGATTTTTATCTGATGTGTTTTGACAATACAAAGTTATTTTCATATAACCTTGTGTGGAGTTCCTTTTGTGGTGTGCCTAGGATGTTGTTGCTGTTGTGTGCTGGCGCAAATGCTTTACACATTGCCTCCGAGTTTAGCCTTACTGCTCGTGCCAAGCTACCAAGGGGGTGAGCAGGGGTTATCTTGGCGTGGGACTCCCTCGCCCCGACTAGAATGGTGGTTTCTGCCTGGCTTTGGCGTCGGCCTTAGCCTACCAGAAATAGCCAGTTCTAACAGTGTAAAATAATACTGAGAGAGGATAAAGGCCCATCCAACCACATTTCTACTTTAAACGGGTTAAAACAGGGTTGTGTGCGGACACCATTTTATTTTGACTCCATCTCTTGGAAGTTCGAAGCCAGCTAAAAGAGGAAAGAAATCACCCTCCAAAAGTCTGTTCTAAACACATGCATGCGCTCTTAAGCACAGATGTAATCTTGTTTGATCAGACTCCCTATAGGACTTCAATCAAGCCTGAGGGGGTTGCATAGGAATTCACTGACGCATTTTTTAAAGATTAAAACATCTAACAATCTAACATTTGGGTTTTCAGGTGGAACAAAATAACTCTGACATTCAATTGGTATCCGGGGAATGAAAAGCTAGAAGTAGTTAATAAATACAACTATTTAGGTAGAATCTTTTATAGCAACTGAAGTTGAGCTGCATTTTATTAACCTAAGCAATAAAGCATTAGCACATGCAAATTCTATGCAGTGTGTATTTAGTTCCTTGAGGAGAAGACACTTTAATTACACACTTCAAATTTACAAAACCAAAATTCCCCCTGCATTAACATATGTCTTCGAGCAGACTCCAATTGAATCTTGGTCCTTTTTAAATATCGGCGAAGGGAAGATTCTTAGAGAATGTTGTTACTTGAGTTCATCAGTTCTGGAACAAATGCTTAGACTAGAATCCAGTATAGTTGGTGCATTTGTGCAGGTCCAAGCTAGCACTATTCACTGGGGATATAAATTACTTCATGCTTCTAATACCTCTCCGATGTCTCTCCTTAAGGCTGAAGTCTTCCAAGACTTCACAGTTCATTAGGTATTTAGGAGAAACTTCAACCTGGCCATGGAGGTGTTTGAAAGTACCATGGAATTGATAATCGGATGGGTCCCAACCCATACTCGGCTCTTATTAAATCTCAGTCTGTGCAGCTTGGTTATACCCTGAATATGTTTTATGGTGCTTCCCTGAACACATACAATACATTCGGTCCTGCTATTTCCCCAGCCTTGGCCCAACCATATCCTTTCTACAGAATCACTGGCAGCGTTCGATGCTTTATTAAGTCCCTTTGTTTAGGAAATGTGCCTCTAAACATAGATCAAGATGGAACAAAAACACTCAAAAATCTTGTCTGAGACTTTTGTTATAATGGAATCCAAAATATGTTCCACATTTCACACTTGTGCCCTGCATCTGATCAAGGTTAGGAAATAAATACTTATCTCCTATAATTACGAGATATAATACAGATTTTCATGAAGCGTTGATGGAACGTAAACATCCGTATAATTAACAATTGTGTTTTAAAGAATATACATTTTTATAAATGTTTTCTACCTTCATTTTAATGACCGGGGATCCCATGTAAATCCACAGTATTTTGTTATGTATTCTTGATTTCGTTTACCATAATTGTCTTGATGTTTTTATGAAGTTTTAAAGACTAAGATGGAAGACCTTAGGTAAGGTCAAAAACAATGTTAAATACATAGAAAAATAAAAACACTAACAAGTGCCCAATCAGATTTGGCACATGTAGTTATGTTGCATAGCATTAGCATGTGTTATTTAAGGCCATGCCTCTGAAAGAAAAAGCAAAACTGATATCTGTCCTTGCTCCTCGGCTCCAGCATGAAGATATGCCCTTCCGAGTCCTCTGGACCGTCAGACCTGGTTATCAGCAGCGGTTGCTGCCGACGACATATCATGTGCAACATTTTTCCACCGCTACAGCCCTCTTGGCTCTACTGATGTAAACACTGTCAGTACCTGGATGTAGATCTGCCCATCTTATGAACGATAAATGCAAATATTGGTCCCAGAGTTTGCCGCAGGGTATTTATATGCTGTGAGAAGCCGCTAGAGATCTATCCAGCAAGTGCACCTTCGGCAGGGGTGGTGTGTGTTCCAGGCATTTCCTTTCTTCGTGTCGCATGAATAAGAGCCGTGCACTACTGAGCTTTTGAAATGGGTAAGTCACGCTGGTTTCATCACTTGCTTACAGCTCTGAAGATTAAAAGCCGATACAGAATCACAATAATTAACACCAGTAATGGGGAAAAAGTCAGCATTCTTTAAATTTCCTGCAACTCCTAGGGATTCATCTGGAATGTTTTTAGAGGGAAGTCTGGCCCCAAACCAGAAAGACTTTGCTTCCTAACAAGAGGTGTCTCGGCCGCCGGGCGGGGGGGTGCCGGCTGGACAAAATTTTTTGGAAATGCCGCGCTTAATTATGAAGTTGTTGTGACGGTGCCCGGGCTGTTCCCGGAGATCGCTGGTGTTTGGCGAGGCTCGATGGCACCGTAGAGAACGCGGCGACAATGGAGGCACCGATTTCCCGGCAGGCCGGACACTTCGCGGGTGTGGGGACGGGCCGGAAACGTCGCTGGAGGCCAGAGGAGCTCGGGTGAGCAGCTTGCGGCTCCACCGGCCGGGCGGATGGGTCTGTTCTGCCTGATGCGGGCGGTCAGGCTCCCACGTGGGACTAGGTGAGTCCCGCTGCCCCTACCCGATGGGTCCATACGGCCGCCGGGGTTTACTTTGGGGCAGGGGGGAATGGAGACGGCGGTGCTGCTTGGCGATTTGGAAATGTACGGCAGTGCTGTGTACTGATGAGAATGATGTGTTTGGCAATCCACATTTCATTTTAAACTGTTTGTTACCACTGTTCTAATTGAGATGCTTCAGGTACAAGGTTTGTGGCGATGTTTTACATGGTGGTTACAGCACGGACATCTGTCATGTATGCTGATAATGTTTTGGCGCACTTTCCCCTCTATCTGGGTGCAGATCGAAGCTGTAAGCTAGTGAAGTAGGATTTCCAGGCGCTGCTGCTCGTGCGTGTCACCAGGTCCTCAAAGCGCTATTGTGACCCCTGGGGAGGCGGTATCGAGGCACTGCAGTAGCAGCACGCGGGTGTTCCACAGCTTGGTGACTGTACTATAGTCTTCTTGTGCTTCGGGAACGGCGTAGCGCTGCAGCAGCCTGTGGGTGCTTTCAGGACTTAGTGGCGCTATTTTACTTCGTGACTGCTCCGGTTTGCAAAAGTTAATTATTCACCATTTAGCTGTTGTTGTCTGCCTTTTGACAGTAAAGGGTTTTTACCAAAATGGTGTTAGGATTAAAACTGAGGGGCGATGAACGGCGTTTGTCTGCAGCAGAAACAAAGAAAAACTCGAATAATTAAAATGTAAATTAAGCAGCAGAACACAATGTGCTTCAGAGGGTTCAGTAACAACTCAGGAATAGAGGCAGCGAGCTAGCTAATGCTGGAACAGCTGGGTGGAGCTGCCTCAGTGTGGACACGTATGTGGTGTATATTGTATCTTGCCTGTCCTATCTCGAATTAATTTTTCACATTAGTGTGGGTGTGTGTATTTTATTATAGTGTGAGGATCTGAGCTGTGATGCACATGGTTTCAGTTTTTGTACTCCCGCACTCGAGTTTCTTGTGAACATAGATTCGATTTTAATCCCAACAATAACGATTTTACTAGTGTGAAGCAGATTCAATGACATCAGCAGTTCAATGAAGAATTTCACCTGTCTGGGGGGCACCTGTTTCGTCGCAGGGTCGGCGGTCGCGGCGCCCGTGGTGTGCTGGAGTGTAGGGATGGTGTCTCGATTGTTGGGGGGTGGGGGAATAGTGGCGCAGTTTAGTATCTTTGTTTTGGAGTTGTATGCTCTTCGCCGGTTTTACGCTCGTTAGCATTGGTGAACATCGTTCATGATATTTGGGTCAACGTATCGATCAACGTGATTGCTTTCCTCCCGTTAGTAGACTAAAGACAATCGGAGTATTAGCTATTGTTCTGACAGCTTTGATTTATTTTGGTTCACGGTACGTTCCGCTTTACGTGGTATTTCGGGTTTTTTAGCGTAATGGAACTCACATCGGTTCATGAGGCTTGCTTCACTGAACAGTTTATGCTTGTGGAGACGGTCGTAACCCGAGGACCTCATGTTGACCGTATGAGTATCAATTACATTCCACATCACCATTGTAATCGGGGTTTACGTGCCTTCGCTACGTTATGCTTCCATATGTATTCATTCGTGCTATTGTCTCATTTACGACAGGCGTCATATTTTCTTGTCTAATGACCTTCTGCTCCTTTATTGACGGGTTATATCTATGCGGGAGTTGCCTGGCCGAGTCTGCCATCTCCTATGAGGAGGTAGGGAGGGGATGTCTGGCATAGGCGGGGGGAAAGTTTGAGTACATCTTGCTTCGAATAGTAGGGATACCTTGTGGTCATGGACTCAGAATGTTGTTTACCGGCTTCTTGGTACGAGGAGTGGGGCTCGGTTGGGCAACTGCATGGTGTAGGCTAGTGCGCTCATTCCCTCTGAAGCGGAATATGGAGCATAGGGCTTTGCTTCCTTGCAACTGCCATGAGCGATGCATGTGCACTGACAGGACTAATATAGGCTACTTTACCGGAGTGGTGGGGTCCACTTGTTTCTGAAGTTGCGAAGGATGGGGTGAGTGGAGGGCAGAGCGGGATCATGTGCTTGCCGATCCAGGTATAGTATTGTACTTAAGTTGAGATGGCGCCTTATTGGGCGGCGACTTTTGGTGCTTTGGTGCTACACGGCTGGTCGGTAGAGCGCTGCGGAGTTCCACTTTGCGCCTCCGTTTCGGTGAACTATGTTGAATTCGGGGCCCAGGTAACTGTTCTTGCATTTTGTGTTAGACTCTTAAGCGATGAAAGGTATACATGCTTTTCTTTACAGTTTACTTATTCCGGAATTTTTCTAGGCTAGGGCATTACGGAGTACCGCGCGGATATCGGCTGTCGGGCCATTGTATTTGGGTGGGACAAGGAGGCGAGCGCATAGTTTGGGATAGTGACATTTTTCACTGTGGAAGGCATGGAGTGAACAACCTCACACGATATCTGCAGGTGCGCTTGCGAATACGGCACGCAAAATTCCCATTTCAATGGGCGCGGGATGAGGGGTACGTTCTTTGTAGTGGGCTTTTCCCTGGCGGACAGGCTCTGGGGGTGACGCACTGTGTGGAGGACTTCTTTCTGGGGGCCAGAGAGGAAGCACGGTCCCATGTCAGTGTGGTCATTCTACGTGGTGAGCTCGACTCCGTGGCCAGGGAGCACGCCCGCCGGAGGACAATGGGCCGCGGGCGTTTCGAGTTGCGCGGGATGAGGGGTACGTTCTTTGTAGTGGGCTTTTTCCTGGCGGACAGGCTCAGGGGGTGACGCACTGTGTGGAGGACTTCTTTCTGGGGGCCAGAGAGGAAACACGGTCCCATATCGGTGTGGTCATTCTACGTGTGAGCTCGACTCCGTGGCCAGGGAGCACGCCCGCCGGAGGACAGGGGGGCCACAACGCGCAGGGGGGGGTCTGACGCCAACCGGTGCTGCTGCCATGTCGGGGGCTGCGGGGTAGGGTAGGTGACGGGAGGTGGGGGCGCTGCGGCAGGGGTTTCTTCCTGGCGGACGGGCGCAGGTGTGGGACACGCATCTGGAGGGCTTCTCTCTGGTGGGACGGCCGGCTCGGCGGGCTGCCTGCAGGCGCTGAGCGGCTTCAGGGCCTGGTGTTGACAGGGGTAGGCCCTGGGCGCCAGAGAGGGGGCACGGCCCCCTGTTAGTGCGGCATACCTGTTAGGGAGCTCGATTCCGCGGCCAGGAAGCACGCCCCGGGGGTGACGTCGACTGAGGGCATGGCCCTATTCGGTTAGTGACGGAGGGCATGGCCCTATGCATTGGAGACGAAGGGCATGGCCCTGTACATGGTGACGGAGGGCATGGCCCGCTACGTTGGTGACGAGGGCATGGCCCTATGCATTGGAGACGAAGGGCATGGCCCTGTACATGGTGACGGAGGGCATGGCCCGCTACGTTGGTGACGGAGGGCAGGGCCCTACACATTGGTGACGGAGGGCATGGCCCTATACATTGGTGACGGAGGGCATGGCCCTATACATTGGCGACGGAGGGCATGGCCCTATACAGTGGTGACGGAGGGCATGGCCCTATACAGTGGTGACGGAGGGCATGGCCCTATACAGTGGTGACGGAGGGCATGGCCCTATACAGTGGTGACGGAGGGCATGGCCCTATACGTGGTGACGGAGGGCATGGCCCTATACGTGGTGACGGAGGGCATGGCCCTGTACGTGGTGACGGAGGGCATGGCCCTATACGTGGTGACGGGGGGCATGGCCCTATGCATTGGGACGGAGGGCAAGGCCCTGTGGTGAGGGGGGGAGGACTTGCCGGCGGTTGAACGGTGGACCGGAGCACAGGGTTTGAGGGGGTTTCGCGGCAGCCGTATTGTTAGGGGGTGGTCCTGCCGAATGGGGCAGGTGGCGAGGCCTGGGTTTAGGGAGGGGGAGTCCTAGGGGGGGGTCGAGGACCGTTAACACGTCCCTCGAGTGGCGGTTCTTCCTAATATATGGGGGAAGAGTAGGAGAACTGTTTTGGAGTATCGGGGGGTAGGTCAAGCACAATAAAGTATTTAGCCAGGTGGAGAGGCAAATTGACGTTATGCTAATTGTTACTGTTTGTGGATGGTGGGAATCAGTTAGGGGTGGGGGTGAGGCAGGAAATTAAATATTTATGAGGTTTAGATTGTGCGGCGCAGGCCGAGGATGTTATTGTTTAGGATGCACCTGCTTCCAATAAAGCGGCCTTTATCACACTTACATTGAGTCTCGGGTCGGTGCTTTCTCCCCCCCCCCCTTTCCCCAATGGGCCCCAATGGGGTCCTGGGGGGGGGGGCCGACCGTAGGGAGGCCTGCCCCACCCGGGGGAATTTGGGGCCGGGGAGAGGGGGGGGGGGGTAGAGATGGCTCCGCACGGGGCTTCAAGGTTTTGGTAGCTTTTGGGCTGGGGGGCGGGGCTGGGTTGGGCTTCCTTTGGGCGGGGCTGTAGATCCGCCCGGCCACGCGGCAGAGACACCATTTTAGGTGAGGTGTCTCGGCCGCCGGGCGGGGGGGTGCCGGCTGGACAAAATTTTTTTCCCTCCCTCCCTCCCTGGGCCATGATTCGGGGGGGGTGCCACGGGCAGGCTCTACTCTTTAGGGGGGTTTTTTCCTTTGCGGGGGAGTTTGGGGGGCGATGGGATTTTGGTCAGGTTTGTTGGAGGCTGGTGCAGAAGGGGTTTGAACGGGGTGGTATATGAATAGAAGCAGAGGAGTTCGTGCTTTGTGGATAATTGCTCTTTATGTGTGTAGATGGAAAGTAGACAGCCGTCATGTGTTTCGCCTCTGTGGCGAATTGCGCCAGGGTTTTTTCGAGGCTATTTACAGTGTTTTGTATTCTGTGCAATAAGGGGGTTTTTTTGGACTGGGTGGGGGGTTTTCGCATGTCGCTGGAGCAGGTGTGGGGTGCTTTCTGTGTGTAGGGGCGGTTCTTCCTAATATATGGGGGAAGAGTAGGAGAACTGTTTTGGAGTATCGGGGGGTAGGTCAAGCACAATAAAGTATTTAGCCAGGTGGAGAGGCAAATTGACGTTATGCTAATTGTTACTGTTTGTGGATGGTGGGAATCAGTTAGGGGTGGGGGTGAGGCAGGAAATTAAATATTTATGAGGTTTAGATTGTGCGGCGCAGGCCGAGGATGTTATTGTTTAGGATGCACCTGCTTCCAATAAAGCGGCCTTTATCACACTTACATTGAGTCTCGGGTCGGTGCTTTCTCCCCCCCCCCCTTTCCCCAATGGGCCCCAAAGACTTTGCTTCCTAACAAAATGATGAATGATCAGTTAAAGGGGGGATTCTGGAGTAAGGTCAAATTCTGCTGAAAAGCCCTGGGGAACCACAGCCAATGCCTCACCTTCCAGACTAGAAATCACATGGTGAGGTTGAGTGATGTCACAGCTTGTGACCAACAGCTCCACTGCATGCGTGGTCCAGGGACTTACTTCAGCAGCACTTAAAAGATGCATGCAGCAGTTTTTTGTCTTCTGCTGCAGACCAGTCAGGCAGCTCACAACATGGAAGTCACAAGCCAATCCAGCGCAGGGAGTATATTTATCTTCTATACTCCCGGAGAAGAACATCTGGCAAAGCAGATGTCATGACAGAGAAATTGAGCTAATCAGATGCATTTTAGGGTGCACTCCTAGGGCTAGATTAAGAGTTTTGGCGGTGCAGATGCAGGCGAACACCACCGAGCCCCCATACTGCCAAAACTTGCAGCAGCCTACCAGATTACAAGTTATTTATACTCTGGCTGCATGGTGTTCTCAGGGAGCTGCCTCTTTTAAAGGCAGAGGTGCCTTTGAAAAAGACAGCGCAATGGGAATGCTTCAGATGGTTCCTGCACGACATGGACTATAAAGTCCATGCCATGCAGGAACTTATGCATGCACACGGGGTGTTATGCCCCCGTGTGTGAATCCACAAGTGGAGAAGGCACAGGGGGCCCAGTAGGAAACTCTTAATATGGTTGCTGGGACTACAGCAGTCCTGCCAAGCATATTGCGGTCTCAGAACACCACGCCACCTCCAGGGAATGGCGTTTTTTTTTGCAGAGTTTTATATAGCGCGAACTAGACTCGAACCAAATCAGGTATCAGAGCTCTTTACATAGCACCAGTTACGTTACATGAGGACGGACACATTCATTTTAGGCACGGGGAGATTAAGTGATTTGCCCAGAATCACAGGAGGTTTTTGGCGTCGTTACCGAGACTCGAACCCAGATCCCCAGGTCCGAGGTCGAGCGCCCTAGCCATTAGGTCAACTCCTCTCCCGTTACCCGACAGCCACAGCCACACTCGTAATGGGGCGGTCAGACTGCCAGTGTGGCTGTGGCTGAACTGCCACCCACCACACGCACGCGAGTCTGGTCTTCGTCGGACCGCGAGACTCTTAATCAGGGCCTTAGTCTGTAGCATGGAGCATTGCAGGGTATACTGAAGGGTGCTGAGACGGTTTAGCTTAAGTTACACCAAATGTACATGCCCAACATTGAGCGGCACCAGGAGAATACACAGCTATTGAAGTTAAACTACCTTGGAAGGTCTCCTTTAAGACAATTCTCCATCCATGCTAGTCAATTCCATCCATGCTAGATATTCCCCAGCCAAAAGCTTGACAGAAACATAAATAATGAGGGGGGCATGCCCATAATTGACTCACTGGACAAGATGCTCTTAATTAGACCAAAAACAAGTTACTAATGTGCGGTTTACAAATAAATAAAAAAAAGTAAATATATAAATAAAACATCCACACCAAAGCAAGCTCCTGGAAGGCAAGACTGATCCACGTTTCGCCATCAAGCTTCTCAACCATCTACTCTAAAAAGCTGTGAAGATGCTCCGGTTCAGAAAACGGACTGCCACAAAGAGCCAGAGGCACATGGTCCAAAAACAACTGCAGTCCAACATGATCTGACAGGACACCAGATTCAGTTTCACGCAGCTAGCAAATTTTCAGAAGCAGCACAGCAGAGTTCCAAAACTTTGTTGTACAGCGATGTTGGTGGACTTCCATAAAAGACCTTTCGAGGTTCTCTTTTCTAAACGTGGTGATGAGAAAATTACTTTTTCTGCAAAAATACTCAGATACTTCTTAGTAGGAATAGGTGGGTGCACACAGGAAAAGAATGGGTCTGACAGAATTTACTGCAAGAGTAGTGGACAAGAAAGTTGCAGTAAATTGAGCCAATTGAAAAAGCAGTGAATGGAAGAATGGAAGCTGCAGAGTTGAAGAACTGAAGAAAAGTGAAATATATGCAAGTGCAGACATGGTCAAAAAGTCAAACAGCGGCGGCCCCTACGCTATAGCCGACGAGTGGTGTCCCCACTGCTACAGGACGAAAAATAAAGTGATCTGCATTTCATTTTTCGTTAGCCTCTGTGGGCAGAGTCTTGGGGGCAGGGCCACAGCACTGCAGGAGGGGAGAAGAAGTGGTCGGCACTGCCGTCATTGCACATGACGGTTTGGCCAGTGCAATCATGCACACTGACATCTCTCCAACCCAGCTGTGTTGGTGGGAAAAGACACCAGAAGGGACAGGCTCCAATCTCCAGACTGAGTGCAAAACAAGCCCGCTCCACCCAAACGCAACAATGCAGACATATGTATGAGAGCAGTGTCTGGATTGGCAGTATGGGAGTCTGGGAGCTTCAGCCTGTGCCCAGAGGAGCAGAGGACCAGCATCTACTTTTTAGTTTTGTTGGTTATATGCTCCCCATCATGTCTCATTCGCCCCACCCGCACTGCCCTACCACATTTCCCTGACCCCAGCCGCTACTGTCAAAGAATACAGTAGAAACAGATCAGTGGCTCCAACCAGGATGCCAATTCTCCATAAAGGTACAGGGATAAGGAAGCCACTGCATGCTAATGCTTTGTGGTCCCTGTGGTTCTCTGAGGATCGCCTCTCAGGGAGTACTCTGGCAAGAACGATCACCATACATGGGTAATGCAACCCAACGCCAGGCTGGCACCTCGGAGTCGTTCAAGGTAAACCTTCCCCTGAAGGAAGCACAGAGGGCTGAGGCACGGCTGTCACTGCTGCAAATAACTCAAACGAAGCCTGCAACACAGTACATCCAATCAGCGCGCAGCGCGCCGCTGCTCCGTTCCATCTCCTATGCATTTCTGGAGGCTAAACACGAAAAACCAAGACGCTTTGATAGCGGCACTCTCCCGCAACAGCCGCACTTCCAAGGCAGCTCCAGAGGGGGAAATGTACTCTGCCGAGGCAGGTGAGGTGCGGAGAAAAGGCATCAAAAAAGAAACAAAACTAACTGCTTTAAGATGTTCTATCCCTGAATTTTTATGGCCGAGACGCTCGATTTTATGATGAAAATAAATTTCGCTCCAGCCGACTCCCCTGGAAGCAGGCGACGTGAGGAAAAACACAATTGTACTGCCCCTTTTACTGATGCACTGGGACACGGAGAGGCACTGGCTATATAAAGCTTTAAAAATAAACCCAGGGAACTACAAGGAGGTCATGCAATGTTCACCAGTTACAGACACTTCAGTAGGGAGCCCGATCTACATGCCACCGGGGCGGTCAGACTTCTGTAGAGACCGTGGGAAATAAGGGGGTCTGCCAAACCAATTTTGTGAGGATAAAGAGTGGGTTCCCCAATATTTTAAATTATTTTATCCTTCAGGTTTTTCTCTCCCGGATAATACTTACTATTCAAGTAGGCCTCTCCCAGTCCCATGCCCTTTTCTTTCCATCATCAGCATCTTTCCCTAGGACCCCTGTCTCTTTTCTGTATATCTTACATTAAGCTCTCAACCTCTCGACTCGGTTCCTCTGTTCTTCCATCCAGGTCTATTTCTGCCCCTTCACTTTTCCTCTTCGCTCTCATATATGCCACAGCCATCCCCCAAGCACTTTCTCCCCAGCACTTAAGGGAGTGTCCTATCCAGGCTGGAATGTAATATTAGAGGGGACCCAATACAAGGTTAGTAAGAATACCAAATAAAATGAAGTTTTGCCTTTTGGGTGCTCCCTGTCCCCCGATAACAATGTTATTTTATCCGTTCATGACAATCTGTTCATTTCTTGTTGCCTAGTGCGGTGGCACCATAAAGGCAAGTCCCTACGAAGACCTTGACGCATTATTGGCTATGGCACACTCTCTCCAGAGACATACAATGACAAGTAGGCCCACAAATTCACTGCACACAACCCTAACTTGAAGCACTCTTGCTATACCTCACCTTCGACGCAAGACAACCCAGACCTTGGACCCAATGACAACTGTGCTCATGCACCTTAACTCACCTACATCATTCCTAGGGATTATCGTTGTGTACTTTAACCAGAAAGTGCTGTAAATCATGGCCTGGAGTAATCTATCCATTTGGATACTTGGGGGTGGGCGGGGGCGGAGACCGCGAGACACACACACACACACACTTAATTGACATCACCCCCCTTACTATTCAAAATGAAGACCTACACAATTTGCCAGTGTAAGCTAGGTCCTCCTCACAGGTAGCACACTTGCAAGTTCACAGCAGACCCACACACAGCTTTGACAGTGCCTCCAAGAACTAATGACATGGAACACCAATATAGGTCACTCCATAGCTGATCTTCAATATTTAAATACACAGGAATTTCAGTAAGTAGCAAACAGTTTGTGAAGCAGAGAGTGAGTGAGTGAGTGTGTGTGTGTGTGTGTGTGTGTGTAAGTGTGCGCGCGCTTTATGTGCAGTTTATATGCATATGTGGAGAGTGTAACAAGCTATATATTACCATTGCTGAGCGTGGTGAGGGGCATGACTCACAGGCGAAGCCTCGAGTGAGTCATGATGCCAATTCACTCCTTCAACAATGGCATTAAACCGCATATTATTCTCTGCAAATATGGTGTATATCATGGTATTTTTTTCCATGTGTACCTGTTCTGGCAAAAGGTATTTTACATAACCAGGATGGAGGAAGAGTTGTTTTCCTGGGTAAAGTAATTGTTACAAGCACTTTGGGAGGCAGTAAAGATTATTTTTTCATGATATTGGCTGTACTGTGGAAAGAACATTGACTAGGACCATTGCACTGTAGTAATAAATGGATGAATTTGCCTTTATTTTGCCTTTATTAGTATAGTTGCTCTATCTCATGTGTTGCTAGGCCACGTATATGGTCACTGTTGTAGCATAAAAATATACATGAACTGTTTTGGCGCTTTAATGCACAAACTGCAGTGGTATAAAAACCCATATTTTACAACAAAAAAACTGAAATAATGGGATTTCATGGCTTTCCTGTGGAATATGGATTGACATCCTCCAAACCACTCTGCAGAGCTTTGACGTTGTCAAGGCTACTAGAAATATGCAGCAGTGAGAACCAAACTATGCAGTAGGTTATCTAAATTATGAAGCAACCAAATTAAATTATGTAGCATGTTCTTGGTCAATATCGTTATAAATTTGAGATAAACGGAAAATGTGACTTACCCTGTAAGCATCTGTTTGTGGCATGCAGTGCTGTAGACTCACACGTTGGGTCATACTTTCGCCACCTAGTGTGGTGCTCGGACATGTACAACTTGTTTTTCTTTGAAAGAAGTATTTTTCTAATCATGGGACCTAGTGACTACCAATGAGTGGTACTGCACATGCTACAAACGTCAAAATTCGGGCGGCTCTCACCAGAAAAGCTTTCACCAGCCCAAAATCCAAAGAAAGCTGCAGTGAGTTCTTGTAGTCCCCCTGCCCCTACTCATGATGTAGAGGTGCCGCCTCAACCTCCTGTGGCACCCAGAAGGCCTCCGGTGCAGCACTGCTTCCAGCCATGGTAGACACTGTCCCGAGCCGGGCCCGATGCCTGCTCCACGCTGTGCGTCAAAGTTCTCATCGAAGCCTCAATCCTCAATCGCCGCTGAAACTGAAGGCGCAGCTTCGACCACACTCTAATGTGGAGCCGAGACATACCACACCGAAGCATTCAGAGCAGAGGCCCAGTTTGGCGTGGAGACCCTTGGACCATTCAACCCGAAGCACATGGAGATTAGATTGTGTTCTGCGCCTTCTAGACGGGGATCCCTGATCATGGCCACCTTCTACTGCTGACTCCTCCTCTGCTGCTTCCAGTGACTACAGACAGCCATTCCTTGAGGAGCGGCAGACTCGCGTTGATGCTCCGCAGCAATGAATCATATTCAGTCAGTCACTGACTGACCGACTTTTGAGGAGGCCATCAAAACCCCCACCCTCAGTGCTTCCTGCTCCTAAAAGACCCAAAGAACACAACAGGGCTACCTCTCTACTACCTACTCCTTATCCTCCTCCTTCAACTCCCCAGTTTCGCCTGTGTTGCCTTTGGAATATCCACAGCACTCGCCTCGAGGTTCCTCGCACTTGGGGGAGGGAAGGGGGCGAGTCCTTGGTTCCTTTGTGGACCCATACAACCGTCTTGACCTACAAGGCCCAGATCCCTGGGATGATTATACTGTAAAACCACCCATAGATACAGACCCAGACATCTACCCTGCTAAACCCACGCCTCCAGATGTTACTTCATACCATGAAGTTCTACATAGGACTGACACTTTTCACAACGTCGAAGTCAATATGCAGCAAGAGGAGGAGGATTTCCATGCGGAAACCCTTTCCTCTACCCAACGCTCCCTCCAAAAACTCCCCATGCTCAAGGGGGTTCTCAAACCAGTCACAGATTTTCAAGGAACCAGTTACACAGCATTTGTGGTGAATCTGAATATGTTGAAAATTATATGGCAAGTTATATGGCAAGTTATATGGCAAGATATATGGCAAGATATATGGCAAGATATATGCATACGCAGTAGATTATCGGTTATGCATTAAACACTGCAGCCACAGAATCACCTGCGTCCGCGGACACTCACCATTTCCCATTGTATTAGTTCATTCAGGAAGGGAAATAAAGAAACATTCTAATTCCAGTCAATGCCTATTGTTGTCTCCACTTTGAAGAAATAGCTTTTTCAAGATGTCCCCCCCCCCAAAATAAACAGGTAATCTACAAAATGGGTACCCTGTGTAATATGGTGCTATATTACCGTTTTGGGGTTCTGGTGAAGCTCACGTGTTATTGGGGGCCCTAGTTCACAGACCTATAGAAAGCACACAACAGATAACGGTTCCTCTCTCTCTCGGTTTCTATATGTATTCTATGGCATTGAAAAATAACTGTCTCAGTAACGTGTTATGCAGTGCAATTCTACTCAAACATTTAAAATTACAGCGCAAGTACAGCCACATACAGAGAAATTCCCGGTGAAAAACATGGTTTGCTGCCTTGCACATGGCATGTTAATTACATTACACATGGAAACAACTCTTAGTAGTCAGATGCATGTTCAATATAATTGTCACAAACGTAACCGCTTGCATCCTGGCTTCCGTGAAGTACTTTTCCCAAAACTCTTACGCATGACATAATTGCAGAGCATAAAACCACTTCTGTAGACGTACAGAATGTAATATGCTATTTATTACCACTGAGTGAGGGTCAACATGACCCACTTGATCAGCCTCGTGAGTCATAGTCCCTCTCTAAATGCAAATGTTGCAAGCATCTATACTTTGCATTTATAAAACAATTACAAAACACAAAGTGGAAGAGAAACACTGCATTCAAACTTTGCATGGAGGAGCCGGAAGAGCCCCCAAAGATGCTTTGCCAGGCCCTACAAAACAGGGTTTTCCTGTGAATAAAATCAGACCATATTCCAGGCCTGGTTTTGATAGTTTTTTGTGAGCCTCAAGTCTTGCGAGCCGAAGTATTAGGCCACTGGGCATTTGGCCCCGGCTACCGCTTATGACGGAAGTGAAAACCACAATTAGTGAGGAAGTGGGCTGCCAACCCTTGTTTACTTGTTTTCAGAGACCGTGCGAAAATGGCTGAAATGCAAATCTGTTGCTTCATTAGTACACGGGAGTAAATTAAGGGATCTGAAAGTGTGAACAGCACAGGCCTCACCGCTTTAAAATACTGTTCATTCCAGCTTTTGAGCCCAGGGCAATATACTACTGAAGTCGGGGGCAAATATTAATTTGTCTAGGTAAACAAATCTTGTATGGTAAGTTTCAGCATTTTGTCTGGCAATTACTAGTTATTGGGCCACGTATGGTAAAGCCTTAAAGATGAACTAGAATCCCTTCAATGACCACTTTCAGCCAATGAGGACGCATCCACATGGGGGTCAATTCTTAAGAATCTCTGAAACCCATTCTATCCAGGGGAGCACCTCTGCACAGACCAACCCTCACACCGTGTCTACAGTTCCTGCATTTCTATCCTCCAAGGTGCAACGAGCTTGATGCGTCACTCATTCCCCATCATCAGAACCTAAAACCACAACCCGTAGAGGCAGACAACTGTAGCAGGCCACCAGCTGAGACATGGCCACTATCTTGAAATTAAAAAGCTGTCATCTGCAATATACAACTTCAAACCTGGTTGCGTTATAATGTTCACCAACTATGCACCAGCTATTAACAAATAAAAACAGTTTAACAGCCAGCTAAAAACAGACCGCTTCCACCAATTTCTTAAGGTTAAGGGAGACTAAGGCATTCTAGGGGTAACAGGTTGCTTGTGCTGCCCCACTCTATAGTTACTGGGTGGTGGCAAGCAGGTCAGGCCGAATTTGTGAGTGGGAAAGCAGGCACGGGCGTTTCCCTTGTGGGCTACCAGTAATGGGGCCGGTTTTAGACCCCTGGGGGGCCGTGTTTGTTACATGGGGCCAGCAATATCAGGCCCAGCAGCAAAAGCAGCTCAAAGCTTTAGTTTTGCTAGCATCACCACCCCCCCCCCCCACCTGCCCCCTGGGGTTAGCTGAGCTCTTTGCCAGGGCTGGTTTTGGTTCCTAGTCCGGCCCTGGTTGCACCATCAGTGTGAGCTAGCCCAGGGATCCACGGAATCCTCTGGGACTAAGATTACCCTGCAGAGATCTGACACAGGTGAGCAGACTGCTGAATTACTCTCTCGGGACCCTAGGATAGAACATTCAGTGCAGTCCCTGTGGTTCGATTAAAATTATGGGTACCCAAGCCAGTACCAGAGATCCCAACAATAAATGTTCGACACGATACACCTCTTTTGCACACAATTCGTGTCCCTAGAGACCCCGAACACTCTGCCATCATCCTACCTGTATCAGTCCTCCATTACCTCAACAGGCCAAATGGTTAACTTTTCCTCTCTACTGGAATGTAAATGGCCCATTAGACAGTATCAAATGGGCAGCCATCCTGCGGTATGCGAGGAGGTGGTTTTCGGTGATACTCATGCTTCAGGAGACTCCCCATGTTCCACACTAAAATACACGATTACTCTCAGGGCAGATTTCTGAGACTTTGAGGGGAGCCTGGTGGGGTCCTATCCCAATTTTCTTTGTGTTTATATCCTGCTACATTCTCTTAAGGGAGTGCTGGAATACTGCATGCAGTGTGTTGATCCTGGGTTTTCCCCCTGGGGCGACAATCATCGCAGGTGAATAAAGCAGTTTCCAATTCCGCACATGACTCAACCGCAGGGTTAGTGGCAAACTGGATAAGTATCACCAAATCATTGGAGTCCTGGATGAACGCCTCAGACCTCTGATGTGTGGAGGGTGTGACATTCACAAGCAACAGAATTCATGCACACGTCTGCAGCGCACAAAATCCTTGCTTGCATTGATCTGGTGTTGCTCCCAGAGGGCGTATGTCCATTTTAGCATGGCGGTGGAGATTTTCCCGAAAGGTATATCCAATCACTTCCCAGTCCATCTTTATGTAGGCCCTCCTTGTATAGGCCTCCTGGTAAATCAAAGATCAGTTTGGCAGATGAATGCCTGGCTTCAAGCCGATGACCAATATTTAGAGTGCCTGGGATAGAAGGTGGTAGAATTCTTACAGTCCAACCAGGTCTGTCTCCTCTGCCAGCATGCTCTGGGTAGCAGGCAAAGACACGATCTGTGGATGGGCTAAATCTCTGAACCGTAACAAAAAACGTGAAAAATCTGAATAAATTGTGATCCTAAAAATTCAAATCCTACACCTTGAAAAATGATACATAGTGAGACCCCATTCCACTTACTATCGACAATTAGAGGTGGCTTTTATTTGTCCACTTATTTTGGAGTAAGCCCCCCCAAATGCTGGTTAACCTCCCTCTATTTGGTCTATGAATTGAAAAATCCAGCAAAATTCTTTCTTGGCTGGCCACTCGGATAGTTGCATACAGAATCACTGTGCCGCGAAGCACAGAGGACCCAATGTTTGACCAATGTGCTTATTTCTGAGAGCACTGTGCTGAAAGTCTCAGGTGGCTTTTAGCCGGGTCTGGTGGCCCAGTGGGCTAATGAGTCTATTGCAAGGGCCTGTGTTCAATATGGTCACAGGTTCAAATCCCGGCCGGTCCACTCAGCCTTTCATCCATCTGAGGTCGATAAAATGAGTACCATCGAGTTGGGTAACAAACATCTGTTATTCAGCGCCAAGATACCTTCAGGTGAAGGTGCCCTTTACAAATACATGTTATGAGGGTTCAAACCTAATACACCCTACAATATAGAGAATCCAATGTGTGATCAGGCAAGCATTCACAGGACTGCAAGAGAATTACGCCGTCTGACTAAATGAGGATTTAAACAACCACCCTACCATAAGTGGCCCACCGCTGCTGGGCTTAGACGCTGGCCCCAAAACCCTTTTTAAAGCATGTGTATGCCAGACTGAAGAAACGATCAGCCTGACAGACATTTACCATGTCAAGATGACAGCGGACCCTTTACATTTGCTAATGAACAGGTGTCTAACAGTCTCAGCCATGTTTTGCTGGACTGAAGACCTCAAGCAATGAGGGCAGTGACATCAGCCTGGCAAATCCCTACAAGATTCCTGCCCCGCACGGCGTGGAGGGGAGGGGGCGGGGGGAGGAAGGAGGGTCACTGATAGTCAGCCCTGGGCGCTTCAGGTTTCAGCCATAAAGTGCCCAGGGCTGTTGTCTATCAGTGACTCGTCACAGATTGTGGTGAGATCAGCAAGTCTCACTGACCTCACCCCACTCTGTGACGAGTTAGGGTAGTTCCTCGTCTTATTGGCTAACTCTTGACAAGGTTAGCCAATGGGATGAAGTGGCGGGGTATTCCATTTTCTGCTTTCCCACCCAAAGCCTTCAGCTTCCTATGGGCCGGAGTGCATCTTCCCCCATCCCCGCAGTGCGGTAAATGCCTTACTGAATATTTGGGTCTATGTATGAAAATATCGGTTTTGCACGTGTTTGATGTGAATGGAAGAGATCAAGTGTTTGCATGTATGAGCTTGTGAATTGGGCTGGTGTGAGTGTTGTGTGCATATCTTCCTGTGACTCGATGGGTAGGAGTTTGTTCTCCAGTGTTTTTGTGCGTGTGTGAATGGATGGAGTAGAGGTAGGTGTGAGAGTGTGAATGGATGAGGGTTAGAGGGGCGTGTGAATAGATGGGGTAGGGAGGAAAGAGATAGAGAGAATGGATTGGGGAAGAGCTCGATGTGTGTGTGTGTGTGTTCAGACAAAACAGCTAGTCACAAGGACAGAATACAGAACAGCAGGTCCATGGTTCAACCAGATTGCTATTCCATTCTTCAAAACACGGATGGGCTAGGATGTGACTAGATATGGCTTCTTGGGAAGAACGGTTACTTTAAGGTCCCGGAAAGTCACAACTGCTTACAAACGACTACGTTGACTATGCATACGTTAATTAAGCTTATGTTGTTGCCGAATCAGCAAAAAGTTCAGATGTTACCATTCTGCCTGGTTGCCATTCACAGCATTCTTCATTCTGTGGGTCACGATAAAATATTCCCCAAGACCAGACCGCTCAAATGAAAAGGTCCACTTACCTAAAACAAGAAAGGAGAGAAAAAAACAGTTAGGACAACATCAGACTACAGGTTCAGGCACAAGTTATAGGACCGAATACAAATAACAAGCACACTCATAACAGCATCAGACAACAGCGAGTATTCTCCGAAGGATTGGGGCCCACACTCCGGATTGGGGCCCACACTCCCTGTGGTGTCCTCCACTCAAGGATTCATTCTCCACCACTCCAAGCCCTGCACAGGCAGTGTAAGGCATGCACTGCATGTCCACTGCACCAACACATGGCATTTGCCATTATTTGACACTACAGACAAATAAGCAAGACACTGGACATGTAGCTCCGACAAGACTGAAGCCATGCACTACGTCTTCTGCCACAGTCTCATCGGCAGCTCATCGCCTTCAAACAACCCAATGTAACCGAGGTAAGCATGACATTAAGGGATTAACGCCACAGAGCGCCCCATTTCAAGAACTCGGGCACTGCAGAATGACGTGCAGGTCAGTGTAATTTGTAAACATGAGATATAAAAGGAGGAGCGGGGGAAGAATGGAGATTTCAGAAACGGGCTCCAAGGCACAACTGGTTGTCACGGAAGTGACAATAGGGAGTAATAATCAAAAGAAAAGTAGAGATTGCAAGGGATTTGAATGCTTAAACAAGCATTGGAGAGCAAACAAAGGTGGTCTACGTGAACTATTGGCTTTGACAATTATTCTTAGCCATGCGGCTTCTGTGCAGATTGCTTTAAACTATTTTTTTTAAGCGCAATAACGCAGACACTGCTAATGTGCTTAGAAAAAATAAAATAAATAAGAACGGGGAACTGTTCTGCGCGATGAGGGAGAGGTGCAAGAGAGAAGGATGCGGGTGGGGTGAGTGGCCAGGACAGAGGAGATGCTGGTCACATGAATAATGGAGGGTGGGTGGGAAGTGTTGTAGCAAGCACACAAACAACGGAGTGGAGGGGGTGAGCGAAACAAGGTGGTAGGAGAATGGAGGAAGCACACAAACAACGGAGGAGGGGAGCGAGATTAATGGGGAAGCAAATGTACAATAGATGGTGGGCTGGAAATGTATCAGGGCAAACCTGGGGGAGGGGGGAATGAATTGGGGTAAAAATGGGGGAGGGAGAAGGGGCGGGGGCAAGTACACATGGGAGACAGCCAAAACACACATGCACTCTTGTAGAGTGCTTAAACGAAAAGAATAGCGCCTGAAAAATCGAGCAGTAGAAGGACAGTTATGGTTCCATGATGCAGTGGAGTAACAAACACAAGAGAAAGGAAAGGCTGAGGAAGTGGACAAATAAAAAGTAAGCTCATGAGTGACATTGAAGACAACTAGAACTAAGCAATGGCTGGACTCTAAGCCCACTGTAAGGTAACAAAAAGGTCTCGCAAAAGACAACACATGCGCAGTCTTAGGTGAGACTTCAAACAGCCTACTCTGTAGTGGCCTCTCTCACCAAAGTCCACTGTACTTTAGGCACTAATAGGTGGCAGCTCCTCTGCAAAGGCGGAGGAGTGGCGCCCCGCTGCTTGCTTTCTTGTAGTGATACATAGGGAAAATAAAGTGATAACTTGCTTTTATCAATTATCATTTTATTTTCTCCTACTTCTGCCCACAGCTTTGCGTGAGGGGGCAGGGAAGGAGTGGTAGCACCCTCCTAAAGTGTGCAATGACTGCTTGGCCAACCCACTCAGGCCACCCAAAATAGTCTTGCGCTCTTCACATTTTCCATGCAGGCTGCATTACAGCATACGTAAAGAATATGCCCAGGCCCCCAGTCACCCTCTGAGCACCGCAACACGGCTCTCAGGCCAATCACAATGCTCCAAAGGTAGCGTTATTAGTCGACTAGGAGCCTGGGTGTGCTTCCTGTTGAGGCCCCGAGGGAAGACTACGGATGAGAGACGCAGCAAGAAGGTAAGTTTTTATTTAATTTTTTCATACCCGCTTCCCCCATGTTCTGTACCTCTTATGCCCTTACCCCCTACCTCCCTCCAGTGTCTCCACTCCCTCTGCCCCCCCACTTATGATCCATGCCAGCCGCCGCTGGCACTAATTGGATGCCAAAGACTATTCACTGTGGCAAAACCCAACACGCACCCCTAAAACAGGCATCATGGTCTTACTGAAACAACCTCAGCAAGCACCCCTTAATCTTACTGCACCTTGGGCCTGCCTAAAAACCACAGAACATAAGTATTGACACCTCAGTGAATGAACACACACTGGGCCCAGATGCTTCGCAACTAGAAGACCGTCTTGTTAGGAGAAAAAAAAGGGAAAACAAAGGAAGGTTTTAAAAAAGCATACATTTCAGAAATGAGTTAACTAATTATTGGAAATAGCTGCCCTTTGTAAATGACAGACAGCACTTTCACATTGAAAAGTGGCCTCGCAAAAGGTAGACTAGTTGGCATATATATGCTGCTGTGACCCCCCTCGCCTTGGAATGGGCATCCTACCGAGAGAGTGGTATCTGAAATTACATAATGGGGCGGCTAACGTAATCATATGCAGCTTAACTGAAGTTTTAGAAGTTACAAATGTATGTTTACAGTTGAATCTTCTAGCAGTTAGTGTGTCATGTCTTCTAGACAGTAAAAATGACCCATTAAAGTGTCGCTAAACTGCGACTTTAACAGTGCACACAGAGGTGGAGAACGAGAAAAAATAAACAGAAAAATAAACAAACAAGTTCAATGGGAAACCAAGACAGAGGGACAGAAATAAAGAAATTAAAAAGTGGCAGCAAAACGAGGGTAGTAATAAAGATAGCAAGAATAGAAAGGGATAGCTCTAAAAATGAGGAAAATAATGAAAACTTAAAATAATCACATTCTGAATAAATAAATAAACTATTTAAGGTAGTTGCTTAAGAGATTTGTTTGATAAGCATGCAGTAAATATTTTAGCAATAGCTCAGTCGATGAAATGCATCTGTTACAGAGATACCATTGTAACGGTTAACAATTCTGGCCAGATAGCTCAGGGGTAATGCACCAGCTGCAAAGATGAGGGCTATGTCTAGGTCAATAGTTCGAATCCACTTGAGATACTTCAGTGGGTTGATGTACCTAGTGGAGAGATATGAGAAACCTAAAGGGAGGTGCACTGGAAAAACTTAAATGCGAAGCTGTGACATCTACTGCATTGGCAACATATTAAACCCTGTACTACTGCATAGTTTGCACTTGGAAGACATGGAGCAGTATCCCTACCTACCATTGCTAAAACTCTACTGGAATGCACAGAATTAAACAGGTCTGCCTTTCTCTGAAGGGAATGAGCAAAAAAACCAGACGTGTTTTCAATTGAGTGCAAATTTGTACAAACTATTCTCTACTCTGGGCATTATAAATGAACAGGCTTAATACATTTCTGTTCTCGTGCTTCCATGTAAGATGAAACTGCTATTCATTGGGAATATCCGTTTCACTGAGATCTGGTTATCGTGCATGAAGAAACGTCTTAAGAATACCTTTCAATATGCATCGAGTTTCTCGTTAGGTTTGTTAAAATGATAAAGGAAGTTATCAGTGTCACACAATGTACAGCATAATTTTCTTTGGAAATAATTTAACTTAAGTTTATGCACAGTCTAGCCCACACATTGCCAGGGCTTTAAGTGAGCCATGTCCTGCCAGTGCTCAGCACCAGAAGTTCTTACAAATAAAAAAAATCTGTGCAGAGACATGTCCCATCGGGCTCTCCATTTTTGCACTCGCCCTCAGGGTGAAAAATATACATCTTAACTATGCAGCATTACCATCCTTCACTGCCTTTGATGTAACTTCAAAGAGTTATGGTTCTTTCACGGTTTCATCATTTTAGAAATGAAGCATTTTCACTTTTATATACAATAACGCCATAGTTGTTACTATTCATCTTATGTAACTAACAACTATTGACAAAGCCAATAGTCCTGGCTTGCTGTAGGTATAATTTTTCTTGCTGTATTATATATCTGGATACAATGACAGAAACAGCAAAATACCAGTCGGGCGGCAGGCACACTGTGCTAAGCACAGGTGTTTAGCTCAGGTGTTATTAAACCACGGCCTGAATCACATAGGCCACGCCCCTATGAGAGGCCCCTCCCCCACTCTACCGATCACGCCACATCACCCCGTGGGTTGCAGTGCCTGCAGCCTCGCGGACCAATGACACACACACACATGGAACAGGTCAGCCCAACCCGCCCCGCGAGCGCGCGCGCACTGCCCATCTGACGCGCGCACGTGGACCGCCCTCATCTCCAGGAGGGCTCGCGGCGGCCGGGCCGGGAGGAGGCTGGCGCGTGTCCAGCCCCAGCTGCACGAGCCGCGGCCGCGTTTACCGAGCAGTCCAGGAAGCTTCTCGAAGAGGCGGGAGCAGGGGGAGCCTGATTGGATGCACAATAATCATCCCTCGGAGCGGACATCTGGGCCGAGATCCCCTCGGACCGCAGAGCGCGAGGCAGAGGCCGCCACTCCTTTAGGCCCGTGACTCTTGAAACGCATCGAAGCCGCAGCACTGCCAATGGCGAGAGTGGCAACCACGGGCAGCGGCCTGGGAGCCAAGAAACGTCGGACCCATGCCCTGGGCGCGGCAATGGACCGGTACTCGGAAGGGAATGTGCCCCCCAATTTCTGGGAGGAGTGAGGTTCATCCTTGGACTTCACACAAGATTAAAGGTGGCAGCCAGATCCAGGGGACGAGGGCAGCGGCCTTGGGTCTGGAGCCATGATAACCAGCCAGCCAGAGCCACCTAAGGCCCATCGTCGACCACTTTTGCCATTAACTGCCTTTACTCAAATGCAGTACTCATTCAATGGACCCGAAGTTAAACAAGAAAATTGCAACAGGAAACGCACATCTGCAACTAAACCACAGCTCTGCAAATCACGCCACGAAGGCGCACACGATTGAGACAAGTGTCAGCTAGGCATGTACAAAACTAGCCAGCAGGGCACATGCAAGAAAAACACCAGGTCTCCATGGACAACATAACCAGATCTAGCACTTCGGTACTGAGCCCTGATACTGCGCAAGTCTCTAGAAGCTTGCGTACGACAGGACTAGTTTATATCAATGATACAATCTATCAGTTAGCAAATAACTAGTTTTTACCAACATCATCGACCACCATCCAATATGAATCCCAAACAACCATTACAAAACTCGACCAAAGAAGATGGCAAGCAATCAACACTCGTCCACAAGAATCAAAAAACACTAACATTTAAAAGAGCTACACAAACATAGCATCTCTTTTATACCCTTCTTAGAAGTAGTTACTTAAAATATCAGCTGTAAATTAAACTGGAGAACTGAGCAGGCAGGTCCACATTATTATTACAAATGAAGGAGTGTGGAGCAGGCACAACTACTGCCTGCAGTAGTAACAGGGGCTTAGTGACAAAAGAGGCCTTTGTTTAGAGCCCCTAAGGACAAGAAAGCTTATTAAATCATAAAGGGCTGCAATTTCATGAAGTGAGAAAATTGCTGGTCCTACACCCAGAGAAGCCCTTTTTAATATACTAAATAACGTCTGAAAGTGATTCTTATTCTAAACAAGAATGAATCCGGCCATGGAGAGCTTGAGTGCCAGTATGTCAGACAAAGATGAAATCCAAATTACTATAGCCAATGAACGAGTAAGCAAGGGTTTAGTTTAATGATTTTTCAGACTCTCCCACAGACTGTAATGATATTTATGTGGTTCACCTTCAGCCATTGCCCTACAGCAAATTGGGGCCTGTCACCCATACTTCGAGGATGTCACCAGACCAGCAACTAGGTAGTTAGTATTGGTAGTTCTTTTGATTACAATAGGTGTTTTAATAATTGAGAGATTGGAGGATTAGAGAACGTATGGGCGTTTCTAAATGTTTCACCGAGGTAGTTAGGTCAAGGCAGGTTTAATTAGCTTGCAAAGTGCCTGGCATGCTCTGGGACTACGTTAACTGGATTTAAGTCGGATGTAAATATTTCAGAGTATGGCAGTCTTCAGTATTTAACAGGTATGTAGGTCCCTGAAGTACCCGCTTGCAACAAAGTGAGAAGCAGTCGATGCACACCCTGAAATTTATAGCAGAAATATCCACTAGCCCCATTTCCTCAAACCCCACAAAACACTCAGTTCAGTCACCTTAAGCAAGCGTGCCGAGGGTTAGGCATGATGACTTGTAAACCAAGAGGTTTTCACATGGTGACAGAAAGCGACCTTTCTGTTATTCAGCCCCATGACACCAACAAGGGTGGGAACACATTACTGATGCGCACGTTAGGTTATGTACCATCTCGTACCCAAAGGTTCTGTAGCCAAGCAAGAGTTCGGTGTGGCATAAACTACCTTTTTTGACTGCCTTGTAAATGCAATAAAAATTGGATACAGAGACAGGACATTAAGAGCTGGGTATGCATCCAACTCTGGGGCAGAGGAGCTTATAGGCAAAATAGCTTTGGAGCACATATATTGCAAGTCATAGGTGTCATTACTTATCTTTGACACAGTTATTTTTGCCCCCCCTGCGAAGGCTACGGGTCCACTTTACAGTAATTGCTCCAAGCGACTAATGCATGAACTAGTAGATCCAGCCCATCAGTGTGAAAGCTTGGGTGAGCAGGTCAACAGAGGCAACACGGTCAATCGTGCAGCAGGTCCAGTGGCACCAGGTCCCAGCTATTCGAGGGGCTTAAACCACCACAAATATCGTTTTTTTTTTTACTAAAACGAGGAGATGGGGGCATTTTCTCTTGCTTCCATAAGGATCTGCCATGACACAAAATAGGATACACTGGCGGTGCAGCCATGGCTACTCTGAGCACGGCAGGCCCTATGGTTAGGGATGGGGAGTTGGTATTTTATGTGCACACTGAGCCTAGAAACCCCAGCTGCTGCAGAACATGTTACCTGGGCTCCAACACTGCGGCTCTTACCGACATCTCCAACAATGATGGAGCTGGAAACCGATGTGGATGGACAGCCGTGTGCGGTGAATGGATGAGGGGGCAGCTGCGGAAGAGGGGCGTATTGAGGGTGGCACCTCCCTCCAGAAGATGTACAAGCTTGCACTGCTTCCAGGTAAGAATGAGATGAAATACAAGAAAGGAGCTGGATAAGTGAACAAAAACAGAAGAGGGATAGAAGGCCGTACTCGCAGGTGGAATAGGAAAAATGTACAAAAGGTCTCTACTTTCAGGATCAATGAAGGCGACGGGGGCAAGCAGTGAGAATGGAGCCAGTACCGGCCTCTCCTAAATACACGATGGAGAGGGTAAAAACAGCAATGAGAGGAGGCATAGCGGGAAGAGTAAGGATAAGAAAGAGGCGCATGCACAAGCTGCAACAGGACTCTAAATCCACGTAGACCCTGGCAGGCACACATGTGGAATTAGATTGGTGGGGCAGGTACCCCTGGGCAGAACCATGTGGGAGACTCAAGGTTCTACCCAGTGTCATCAACACAATAAAGGAATGCTGACAGAAAAAGGTATTTGAGCCGTTTGTCTTTTATTTGTAGAAAAGAGGGTGGAGGCGGGCGGCAAAAAAATCATCCTTGTCAGGGCAGAACACTCACACCTGACATTTTGCAAAAAGAGCTGCCTTGCCACAGCGCAACTCTAGTACGAACACAACTACACCAGTACATCTTGGAAGGAACTTATTCAAAAGTTAACAAGTTACTTTTAAGAAAGCAACCGAACACCACAGAATTTACCTGGCAAGTACACATGACCAGTGTGATATATATAGTGATGCAGTCACAAGAAATCAGGTCACACTAAAATAAGTGATGGGAATGGTTAAAAGTCCACATGGCACCTTCTAGGTGCGGGGTTCGGGCAGAAGCCTCTCAACTGTAGGTAAGTTTAGAATCAGAAACTAGTCTCCAATGATGGAACTACATCTCAATAAGCTGTTTTATTCATGGGGCTAAGGCGCATGACTTTTTGGTCAGTCCAGTGCCTTCTAAGTAGATGTCCATGTCACCAAAGGCAACATTAACACTAAAGGGTGCAAACTGCTGCTGGTACTGACACGTTTCAACAGAGAACGACTGAATGAGCATGGCCACTGAACAATTAGAACAAGAAAGACCACCTTGTCAGGGAGGTCTTCGGTTCTGTAACGATAATTTTCACTCACACTGACTGTACTGCTTCAACCATGGCTGTCAGTTTTCGCAGGTCCATATACGACTAGTTAGTCCACTCCCATTTTTTTATTTTAAACCTGGGACTTTGTCTTATTAAACCCATTATGCAATCAGGACTACAAACCCAAGAAGAAAGAAAAACTGGACTGGCCTAAACAGTTACGTATGGTCCTGGGAAATCTGGCAGCCGTATTCAACTCGCATAAACACCTTGAGGCGAGCAGCTTTGCTCACCTAAAGCAGTGTAAGACCAGTCAGGTCCTCATTCTGGGGCTATGAATTAACAAGCCTACATTTCTGTTGTATACTATCACAGCGCAATATATGCAACTAGATGAATGCAGCCTTGACCCACTAAAGGCTTGGCTCATTAATAAATAATGTGAAAAGTGCTAATGTTGTTGAGATACCTTAATGGCTACCTCACTTTATCTGAACGCCTTTTTGTGGCACACCAGAGTACCATAAGAAGGGCATGTCATATGTAGGTTTCCATTAGTAGAATAGTTGTCATGAAATCCTCTATCACCAAAACGCCCGTGTGTCCATCTGCAAAGGCAATAACACCTTGAAAGAAAAAAGGCCAAGCAATAATAATTCAGGTTAAAAAAAGAAAACATAACATAAGGTTGTCGACCATTTGATGCATTAAGTGTCGTTAGCGCCTGTATACTCTGAATGGCATGTTAAAGCACTGGAAGTGTATGCTAATAAATTCAGCTCTCTCAGCCACAGCAAGCCTTACTGCGTATGCAAAACAAGGAAACATGAGTTAATAAGTAACCACAATTGCACAAGAATCTAGGAGTTGTTTCCAGCCAATGCTTTTTTTGCATACACATGCGGCTGCCCTCGGGCCATCCTCGCTCCCCATTTGTCAGAATCCATCTCCGTGTAATGCTTCAATTTACTCGCAATATACATCTGCGTAATTAACTTGCAAATCTTGCTGCAGGCAATCGTTACTCGGGAAATAAATGAACAGGGGTCCCAACACATATACATTTGTGAAATTGATAAGTAGGACAAATTGACGAGGTTTCGCGCAAACATGCCCCTGCCGCAGTCAGAACAACCCCAGCGCCGTTAACAGATGTATATTTCGCTCTCACATCGGGATGGATCGCGCGCTGGAAGTGCGCAGGGCGTTCTTGGCGCGCGCCCAGGCCCTACGCCACGTGCTGCTGCAGTGCAGCCAAGCCTGCTACTGCTCCCTGTTTACGTTTGCTAATGCATCTTATTAAAGCATGCCAAATGAGGGTTCTGCAGTTGCAGCGGGTAAACCGGGAGGGCAGGTTCCTTCAGACGGCAGAGCCGGACGCCACAGCAAGGACAATTTTCCTCCAAAGCTGATGGTCTCTGAGACAGCAACCCCGAGTGCCTTGACAAATAAGTAACCCCACTGGATACAAACAGCACGGTAGAACCCTGACGTCACCACACAAAAATACATACTAGAAAACCAGATGACAGAAATGCTCTCCTCTATGCTCCCAGGTTCTGGAACACCTCTATCAACATCAGAACCATCTTAAAACCCCTGCAGCTTAGAAGGTTCCTGTAATACTGTAGCGGTCTAGTTGATGCACGTACACGCACCCCTACATCCGCAGGCGTGGCCTGCGGGGTTAAATAAAAGGGGGACGGGCGCTCGTGCACGTCACTTCCCACTATGACACTGGTGTGAGCCTGAGTGATATCGCTGTGCGCGACCTGCCCCAGCGATCAAGCCTTCCTGAGGCCTAAAGAGGCCCAGCGCACACCAACACAACAGTTCCGACGAATCTGCCCTTCTGAGGGCACTGCAGCTCCATGCAATAGGAATTTGCAGCCTCGAGAATTCCGCCCCGTAGCAACAGATACTGTCGGGAGTTGCTGGGTTCTGACTTTTTCAGCACCCTACTGCACTCTTGCTAGGTCTGAGCAAAACAAATACACAAAAGGACAGAAAGCAGTATGTGTTTGGCTGGCTTGCAGTGTGCTTGCCGGGGCTTTAAGTGGGCCGGGTCCTGTCGGTGCTGAGCAAAGGAAGTTTTTAAAAGGGGGGCCTCAAAACGGGTCCCTATCGGGCTCTTTTATGCCGTGGCACAGGCTGATCATTTTTTTCCTGGAAGAGGTACAGCACCCTCTAGGGATAGCCAAGCTGTGCGTCAACATTTGCACCGTTATATTGAGATGGCACAATGCTAGTTCTCATGAATTAGGCAACACCCCTAACGGGATTGGCCGCACCTCTTTAAAAGGTTTACCATTCCCCTTTTAAAGCTCCCCCAGTTTTTATTTTTATCCCATTTAAATCCCTAGTGCGTGCTGCCAAAAATTAATCTGCTCTGCCGTGGGAGTGACACGTCTGGGTGCCCTAATGAAAAGTCTTCCTCCTCAGGAAGGAGACTGGTGACCATGAGCTACCAAGCTCATACCCGCTTCTTGTCTGACCAGTTGGCTTTTTATTCTGTCTGAACACCAGCCCTGAAGCACATCCTACCAAAATGTCACAAATCCCCCTTCTCGGCCAATCACAATAAAGGAATTTTAATGGCAAAGAAAATCATTAACAAGAAAATGCGTATTGAAGCATCTGAAAATCATGACCTTCAAATCCAATAACAAGTTTATCATGCAGTTAACTCACTCCGTAAGATGGATGGAAGATCCATGAAAAAACTGCATGCCACAGTACAGTGCAATTTATGTCAGGAACACCAAGGGTCAAAGAACAATGTGTTCTACGGCAGTCTGTTCTCCACTGTGTGCTCACAGTTACAGGCATCAACCCTCTGATTCCATACAACCGAACAGTGTAGAAGTGGCCACCGCTCCGCTACAAAATTCAAGGCCATCCATGGAAAAACATTCTTATCCTAATAGCATACTAATCTTGCAAAGTAATTTGGATGTCCCAATGTTCTTTCCAGATATGGACAGTTAAGTCAACTGCTACTATCCGTAGCAAAGACGAGGGTGCTGGCACACAGAAAAAAAAAAAAATCTTAGCATCTCGTATTTGGGTTCTCATCACCCTGGTTCCCTAATCAACATTTCACTCCAACCTGGATACCTCATTAAACCACTAAAGGTTGTCCTATTCAATGCCAGCGTGAAGTCATAGGTACTTCATAGTATTGCTATCCTCGAGCTATACCACAGTCAAAATTGGCCATATATTAAGAGTAGTTTTTTTTAGCTCAATGATGAAATTGCATAAAACATGCAGCTGTCTTAGTTGTTGACGTGCAATGCCCTTTCCTGATTTTTTGCAAGTGCGCAGCAGAATAATCAAGAGATGATATAGTAAGTAAAGAGTCTAAGTTGAATGACTGGTCACACAGTGCTTTGCTGCTCCATTTGTCTTAACTCCCATTTTCCATCAGCCAAGGAATCCTCCTGCTAGCCTTTACACTGGGTACCACCGTAGGCAGAACAGTAGACATTCAGTCACAACACTGAGCTCTCCCGTCAATACAGGCTGACCATAGTATTTTGTGGTCTTTAAGTCTTTGACTTCGAGATTCAGAGAAGGTGGGTGAATGTGCTCTGTAGCATATTACAGACTCGGATTCCCCACCCCACACCCAAACTGCTATACCAGTACTCTGAGCCTAGAATATTAACATTACCTCCACCTCAGACAGGACTTGAGGATGAAACGGGAAGGGCTCAAACGGGCTAGCTTTCATCACCATTACCGTCGACTATGGCACCAAGAAGTCCTAGATGAAGATCATTCCTAAGAGAGACCTGGAGAAATGGAGCCAGTTAATCAGTTTTCAAATTAGTCCCATCACATGTGGAAGATGAAGCGGAACGTCTTTACCTGGTGGGAACCATGGAGCATTAAGGCCCAGTTGATGAGCTAATCTATAGTTACTTTATTTCGGATACTACTCCATGCTGAAGGAAACATCCTACGAAGTAAGCTTTAGCGTGGCCAACCTGCCTTCATTATATGGGGAGTCACCTTGCTTACAAAAGTGTGTGCAACAAGAACTTTTCCATCCATTCTGGAGCACAACAGGAAATTTTATATATACTTTGGAGTGGTAAAATTCTAAATTACAATTTAGCTCCGAGTGTGCCGGTACCCTATGCCAGTCCCAACATTCAGACAGTCCCAGCACTTAAAGGGCGGCAAATAAAGCCACATTACCCAATCTTCTGAATTCCTCACATAAGTTAATACACAGTCTCAGAACTAAACAACTGAGATGAAGAGAAATTCAAGCCCACTGAGCAAGACAATAAAGCAAGTAACAAAAATATGACAGTGGAGTTGCAATCAAGACGTATTGATAACATTACTTCATTCTACTTCCATTTTCACCTTCTGTTTGCACCCGAGTCAGTGTTCAACCCCTATATTGTGTCTTTAGTTCATATATAATTTCTCATATCAGGAGTTAATTAAAAATGAATCACTGCAATTATTGATAATGAATACAGTGTCGGATTATCACATGCGTGAGCATCCCTTTATTCACATTTTATCAGAGCAATGAATAATTAACATGAAATATGTTAGTGATTTTTTTACACTATCATTAAACCTTAAATATTATCTGTACTTTACTTATTATTTCTTTATTACTCTGAATTTTTAACCGTGTTTCTGTTCCAGCCGCTCCCTTCTACGTGCATTGTAATCAAATGTTATTGTATACATTGGATTACACTTGGGTACTTTCCATAACTGCCTCATTGCTGGAGCCAAAATCTTGCGAGAAATATTCCAAACTAATTCCCAGTTTTAGGGCCGGCTTTAGAGCAGTTGGCGTCCTGTGCGAAAATGCTTTTGGAGCCCGACCCCCGATGACCACTTCCTCCAATTCCCTCCATACCACCCGGCAAAAGTACCCCTCATCTCTACAGAGCCCCTCTCTCACATACATTTCATTTGTTTTAAAGCACTGGTAAAGACTGGCTTAACTAATCCACTCAGCTATCCACAAAAAATGCAGATCTGCTCTTTGCAGCAGGCACAATAACCACCTGCGTCACTTTATGGCAGGTCAAAACTGCTACTAGACAAAACTCCAATCTGTCTCTAGTAGGATTATTAATCACAAGACTTATCTTGGCATTTTTAGTGCTGCCTGAAAGCAGGGCCCACAAGGAACTCCATAGCAGGTGCTTTTATATCCTAAGTTATTGTAAAAATACAGCCCCCTCGCCCCCCCAACCCCGCTTCCAGATCAGCACCCAGCCCTAAAGCTGGCCCGGTCAACAGAATTTATTGTACCCAAGGGTTCCTATCTGACATGGATAATTTAGGCATGCAGTGGCTAAACTTAACATATTAACAGAGTGCGGACATAACTTTGCTTTCCACCAGAAGCCAAAATAAAATTCAGAAGCCATCCTGTACCAGGTACAGAGGTCTACAGTAGGAGTTCAAAACACACAACCAGAAAATTCAATATGGCAGGTGGAAACTGGTTGTGAAGCTTGTACATCCTGAGATCAGAAGAGAAACTAAAGAAAAAAAAGTCTCAGACGCTCACTGGATGTCACAAGCAGAAATCGGAAATGTAGAGCGCAAGAATTCGGCCTTCATCAGTGCTACACAAGAAAATTGAGACATCCTAAGCCACGGTGTAGGGATTTTTATTGTATGAACACTTTTAAAACACTTCACAGTATTTAATGGCACCTTCCTGTGCCTTTGAGTTGTAATGAGTTTTTCAACTTTAGGACTTGACTGCAGCCACAAGGATTTCAAACCGAAGGACCCTTCAGCTACAAACGAGATTAAAGATCCAACTCAGCGAGTCAAGTCTACGGCTGGCGAACCTTCGGGTTGTAGATGGTGCTACACGTCAGAAGTAGATCAAAGACCTCCTTTTTATTTCGTGGTAGCAGCTTGCTTTGAAGCCCTGTTCGGTCAGCCACCAACGAGTATGTTACCTGACCAGCTTCTGGCGTCTAAAGGAAAGAGTGCTGCAAGAACCAAAAAAAAAGATTTTTATAGTTTTGTATTTAGTGCCATTACTACAAGTTGTAACCGCGATCTGAAGGAAGTGCCTGTACAAGTGCAACACGTAAGAGCAGTCAATGATCGAGCCCAGGTGTTGGTGGCAGTCACTCTGAGAAGGCAGTGCCAACCCCAAGAAAAGGCAGCACTCGACATTGAAGGGGGACAGTTCATATCATGAAGTTATTCCAACTGTGAGAACAAAAGCTTAATTGCAATCCAATCACTCCTTTATGTATTGAAAGACCATACTGAAAGGAACGGCAGCGGAGATGCTCCAAAGAGTCAGGAGGGAATGCGAAGGAGCAGGTAGCAGGAGGAGAGAGAGGACTGAGCACTGACTTAATAAAATATTGTCACTCGAGGTAAACGGATAGCTCCTCGAAGCATGAGGTGGGTGCCACCAGGTGCTTGGTGGACTCTTGTAGTAAACACAATTCATCAAGCCCAAAGGGAATTTCTTCTCCTTAAAGAAATTGAGTCGGAGGCAACCTTTGCAACTGTTCACGGACTGGCTAAGAACATTGTATTGCTCCGGAGTTAGAATTCAAAGCAGGATAGGAACCTTTGTTGGTCACTGACAGACCTTGATGGGGAAGAAGTAGATACTCTTGAAGAAAATCCAGCGGTAACAAAACTAGTCATGTGTGTCCATTGTTACCATCTATAACCAGGATTCGCCTAGGTCTCAGTTTAGGGCATGCTGCAGGTTGGACCTACTATAGACACCTATCTATCCCTCACCCCACTGTAGACCTAGGATTTATTAGAACATTGGAATGTTGGGAGCTCCATTGAAAACAATGGAGTGCTCTGGGCTGATAATGGCTGGTATAAGCCTGGAGCACCAACATTCCAATGTTTCTTTGTTCACAGCTCTGGCTGTGAACAAAGGCTTCAGGGAACCTGAGGGGATTCCAATCCCCTCACGGTCCCAAAAGGCTTTGTTTTGGTTTTTTTGTTAGAACATTCTGTCCTCTAGTGACAATGTTCTAATAGCCTTATAGCCCTTCGTAGATGGGCTATACCTCTATTAAAGTCCCTCTCCCTTGTTAAAGGCCCTCGCCTTCGGCTCGGGGCCTTTAATGCTGGAGAGGGCCTTTAATAGCCGGTATAGCCCTCCACGGCGGGCAATAAGGCTATATTAAGGCATGTCAATGCTGTGCTGATGTGGTGCCCATCCTAGAGACCACAGTTGTTCCCAAAGATGGCTGATCGTTTAAAAGGCATGAATGTCCTCCAGTGACCAGTTCAGCATCCAGTGCAGATGTAGCATGTGTAAATGAACGCAAGGTTAATAAGATTGACCACCATGGTGCCAAGCTACAAGGGCTCTTCACTGCATGTGGAATCTAGAAATTACTATATTGTAGAGGTCACAATTCGAAGCATAGCCAAGCTGACCAATAGTAGAGCGGGGCAAAGGAGTGTTTTTGGTTTATGCACAAATATTTTAAAAAAGGATAGTCACGTTGATGCTATACGTTGCTCTAAAACGGAGCATCAAGTTTAGAATACATGTGTTGAGAATGTTCAATGCCCAGTGGACCTCCCAGTACAGCTACGGACCCATTAACTAGCAATAGCTGAGAAATTTAATTCAGGTCAGGTCAGATCAACTGTCCACAGTGAAAGCAACATTTATAGAGTCACTACAGAATGTTCCAGTATTTTACATTCGAAGACTGTCCAACGGACATGGAAAGCATACCCAAAATACGAAGCACCAACATTTGAAACAAAAACCACAAGCTTTCTTCCTCTCCCACACATGTCGTGCCACAGTTTTACAGAATCTAGAGACAAGGAATTAGAAAGATTAGAGTCAATGTATTTGTAGACTAAACATAGGAGGAACCGGTATGTAAATGTTGCCAATGTATGTCAATGGAACCTTCGTAATCCACATTTACCTGCAGGTTTTTTGGATGGCCTTAGAAAACAGTGAGTTGGAGGCTATCTTAAACAGTATATAGTGACAAGTTGCCCAAAGCCCCTCTATTAACACCGGTGTCAGTCAGGATCAGAGTGTCCATGGCATCTTTCTCACCATATGCTTTCACCTCCCACCTTTGGAATTCAGAGCGAAGCTTCCCTTGACCCCTACGGATGCCCAGAGGTATGCAGGCTTCAATTTCCAAGGGAGTAACAACCACGTCCTCAGTGTGCAGGGCCTGTGGACTAAAGACTGAGTTTATATAAAGGTAACAAAAGAGGTCGCTGTACTGTTCCTATGGGAAATGGGGGAAGTGTCTAGCTGGCATGACCACGGATGTTAGAGTAACATCCTGGGGCATCCATTTTGTTGGATATAATGGCCTCACACACCCCGAAGGATGTCATGCTTCATCATCGGCAGTTGCTCCTCGTCGGGGAGGCGGTGCAATCCCCGACGGGCTCACCTCAAAGAGGGGCTCTTTGGCGGAGATCTTTTTCCAACTGCCTTATGGTGAGGTGGGGGTGTGTGGACCGGGCTAGGTGTGGTGGTGTGTGGGGTATTAAAATGTAGCAAGGGGTACCGGAATTCAATTTATTCTGGGGGTCCCCTGGCTGCAGTTAAAAAGAGGGATTAGGCTCACTCCGAGTCAACAAGTTAGGTCAGGTGACCCTAGATGAGGCTAAAGGTGATGAAGGTCGACATGTTTCACGCTATGGGTATAGTCACCCGCGATTCATCAGGACCGTGTAAATGTGCAGTGTCAAAACATGCTACTGTCATGTATGTCTTATGTTTACCTCTGTGGGTACTCCTATGCCTAAAGGTTGAGGACTACATGCCACATGAGGCGTCGGCGGGGTTAGACATCAGGGAGAGCCCAAGGTTAAAGCTCGTTCCTCCTGTGTCCGCGCAGTTCGACCTACCCTTCACCGCCGAGCTCGAGTAGATTATATAAAGGTAACCTTTCTACTCTGGTTGTAGGCTCTCAGATGTTTTGGGGGATGGGACACCATGAGGTCTTGCAGCTTCCACCACACACACATCAAGCAACAAACCAGGATAAAACCCGTGCCATCAAGATGTACTTCGAGTTCGCTTCCATCCCAAAAAGCAGCATGGCATTCATTAATTGTTTGTTTCTTCCAGTGAGTTGTCAATAGCTCCACTCTCAGCCAGTGCATCATCTTCCTAAGGCAAAACTCAGAAGTGTCTGAGATGAGATTGTAAAGAGGATACTGGGGCACAAGTTCTACTTTGTTGAAAACGTAATGTGAAGGATTAAGGAGAGGATTTTACAAATTGGACAGAAGCAAAAGAATTGTATCTTTCCAACCCCAGAGACAACTGAAGCAAACTGTAAAGCGAACGTCCGCTATATGGTAAACCGGTGTGTATCCCTGCTCTGTGTGCCAGGCTGCCTGGGAAACTGGCCTCCTGACTTATTGTAGCCCTGGTGTAACGCTATTATAGCGTGTGCAGAGGCCTAGGCAGTGCTCCTACTAGCTAGTGTGTAAAGTTCCACTGTCATGTGAAAACCAGAACTTTACATTCATATTACATGTGTATGTAAAACGTGTATGGGTGTACAGTGTATGTGTAGCACTTGTACGGTAGTAAGACTGTACTGTATGCGAGTACTGGAGTCTGTGGGATCCATTTAGAATACCTCAGGGTTAGCATAGCATAAAAATGGAAGTTTAAACTATCTTCCCTAGGCAGAGGAATCGCATTGCTTTAATTTATGTGGCTAGAGGGATAAGGCCCACCCAAAGTAGTGAGGAGAATGGAGACAGGGCTACCTTAAAAAATTCCATGAGGGCCTTTCCACGTGAGGACTGGTGACTAGTTATTCCTGAGCATTGCTATCTGGTAAATGACAGAGGTGAGGGATGTGACGGTAGTTTCTTTTGTGCAAGGTGAAGACGTTTCTAGACTAGGCCTGCCTTTTTGTCTGTCTTGAATTACTGTTTCGTGAAGGCTGATGGCGAGTCGCACTCAATTGTCCCCAGTTTTTAAGGTCCCCCAGCTTGGAGCCAGCCACTTTGCTACCTGCTGTTGGATACATCACTTTCGCAAATGTAGTGTCAGGAGAGCAGACTAGAAATTACACTTGAAAGAGAAACAACCCAAACTGGATGTACATCACCTGTCTGGAAAATATGGGACGGATAACAGAATACTTAACGAACCAGGCCAAGACATGCACCCGCACACGTTGTGGGATGCCTCCAAAGTCACTCCTAGGGGAGGTCCTGATCACCGTAATATTGACAAAGAGAGGGAGGAACACCCTTTAAAAAAAACTCACTTTTACAAAAGAACTGCAAAAGTCATTTAAATGAATTGCTCATTTAACTCACAAGAAAAGTTTTATTCATCGAAACCACAGCCCAAACGTATCCTCTACCCATAGCATATTGGCAATGGTAATTGTGGTACCACGATCATAGCAGGAGGGAGTACGGTTACTAGGAAGGAAAGTAGTGTGCTATGTCTCACTGCTGAAGTACAACTTAACACCTCCCTGTAAGAGGATTATTGAATTGTGTAGTATTTAGATATTTAGTGTAGTATTTAGCTCTGCTGTGAGATTAAAGTACTTTAACGCTCATTATAAAAGGACTAGCTGGACATTATGTTATTGTCTGTTGAATTCTGAGAACTTCCCTGAGAAGCCTGGGACTGCTCGCCGTTGCTGCTGAGAGTAAGTGTGTAAAAGCTTGTGCTTGGCTCAGTTTGGAGAGCCATAGAATGGATCCCTGGACACCAATGTCGAACAACCTCAAACTGTAGCTCGACCACCTGTCTATTGTATGGCCCCAGAATGAGGTATGACACAGGCCATCGTAGTTCACAGGGGAAGACTTCTAAACTCCATCTGCAACCTTCTTCGTGCTCCATGGTTGATCAAATACAAAAGCTTTCTACCAACATGCATCTGCTCAACGGTAATCGGTTATTACAGTTCAGTGGCGGTTTCTATTTAACAGGGGTGGCAAATGAAAAAAAAAAGTTACAAAAATACCCTTATCTGCAGGCAGGCCCGGCCACTGCCTCTCCGTCCTCTTCGGCTCCTCTGTCGACAGCAGGAACCAGGAAGCACATAGGTTCCCAGACTCCCCTAGCCAATCACAACACTGCCTTACAGCAGCGTTGTGATTGCTCTGAGTGCTGTGGTTTGGCGCTCAGAGAGGGACTGGTAGGCTGTGCATGTTCACCACCCAAGCTGTGCATTACAGCTGGTGGAGAACATGCAATGGGGACATGACTGATTGGCCGGCCCAAGACAGTCGGCCAACCAGTCATGAGCATTTTAGAGTGTGCTCACCACTCCTCCCACTGGCCCCTGCTCCGTCCATCCCAGCCCGGCACCTAAGTTGGAATGGAAAACTAAAATCTGAATATAATTGGTTATTATCATTTTAGTTTTCCTTTTTAAACTGCTTGCAGCACAGTGGGGCGACCCGCCTCGGCCTTAACGGATGAGCTGCCACTGTTACAGTTGAGTTCTGATATCAAAGTCTGCTGCTAGAGTCGGCAGCAAAACTGAAGTCAGACAAAGGAGCAGAACGAGGGATGCAGTTTACACAAGGAACAAATCAAATGGCTTTTCCGGTCTTCTGATCAATCTAAAAAGAAAAGGCTAGCACCAGAAAGGAGATATTTACAGCAACATGCTATTTATTCCCCGCAGTATAGGTCTGTATGCTTCTACACAATCTGCTGGAGGGTGGGAGACCGTGTACTTTCACTGAGCAACCCAATATACAACACAGAAATGAAGACCTCACCAGACAGGGATTCATTAACCAGGTGCAACAACCACAGAACATCACCCACTATCAGGAGAGTCAGTCTGTCGGAGGGGAGCGCAGTGACCATCTCAATGCTGGTACACTTCAGTGGTTTAGATATCCTCTACTGCCATTTGTCTTTGAGATTTGTACAATGAGCCTTGGGAGATGCAAACAGCAAAGTAACTGCAGCCAGGTCTGTATTAGGGAGGCGATTCCAGGGGTTAACATTTTTTTTTTTTTTTAAAAAGAGGGGGTTGGACAATGGTGAGGTTCAGCTTCTACTTTTTAGATGCACATGTGTCCACAGAGCACGAACAAACATTTTACGATGTCTATTTTCTTAGCGCAGGCGTGTCCAACGTAGGTCCACGAGGACTGGATCGAATTTATTTTAAACATATCCGCATGGGATAAATTTACACACAATTTATCCAAAGTGGACATGTACACAGTTTGCTGTACACCGCATTAAAATACCTTAACGTACTGGGGACATGGGTGGATACAAGGGGAAGATGGGTAAAAGTGTTAGATTTGCGTTTCCAACAACACCAAGGCAGCCAAAAGGCACAGCCATCAAAAGCCTCCCTCGCACCCCCAAAGTTTTCCAAGCCACTGCACCACATGAAAAACAACGCTTGTGCGTCCCACGAGCTAAAAACGGACAGCTGAACAGTGCATTTCAGGCTCGAATTAATTACCACAAGAGACCTGAGAAAATTTAAAAACTAATTTTGAAGGCCCAGCACTTGGGCGAAGCCTTCAGAGACGAGTGCAGCCAAAGGGCACCAGCTGATAGGCCAAAGTGGATATAAATCCCAAACAGCATCACAATCGGGCGTCCAACTCCACCCCCGGTACGGACGGGGGAACCAAACACAGACCTGGCAAAAATGCACAAACCAGCCTAGCTACTCGTCACTCTTTCCCTCTATCGTCTCTCGCTCTCTTCTCCTTCTCTGGTGTAGTTCTCTCCATCTTCCCCTTCCCCTTCCCACTCTCTCGAAGCCTAATGCAACTATCCTCAGCAACTTGAGAAAGTGGCAGAGGCACCAGAGGCAACCCTGGGCTTTTAAATCTGCCTCAAAGGCAGCAGCGGCCCCTCCTTTGGGGCAGAGGAACTTCGTCCCTTGCTGCCAGCGCCACAAAGATGAACAAGCATTTGCAATGTAATAGGTCTCGCATTAGGAAAGTGTGAGCTATTGGTATTGTAAATGACACATTTTTTTAATATGTGTTGGCTTTGAAAATCTATAAATTAATAGCATTGTTATTCACAAAGCCAATAGCTTACACTTTCCTAATTCGAGTCCTATTGGCTATGGCAATGCTTGTTGGTAGCAAACAAGGACAGTGATGTTGTGGTGCTGAGTGATGATGTGGTTGGGCTGAGTGATGTGGCGGAGTGCCCCGAGTGATGTGGCGTGTGTGGGTGGGTGAGGGTTGTGACTGCGTAGTTCAGTTTCAGAATCAGAATCAGGAGGGCAGAGTCAGCACAGTCTGCGAGGGATCAACGTGTCTAGAGGCAAAGCATAGCGGATGTAGGTTTGCAGCTAGCAAGTCGAGTGTTTTCAAGCTGAGTGTCCCTAGAGAGATGGCAACACAGCAACAGCATTTGAGGAGCAAGGCTACTGTAAACCAGCACGGTAGGCTGTCATTTTCGTCCAGAAACAAGCTCTCTGTATTGCTGTGGCAGGGGGGGGTGGGGTTGGGCGGGGGAGCGGCAGCCTTTGGTCTGATGCCGAGGCAGACAAATGTTGGTGGGTTATGTGGCTGGCGATGGTGTGCACGCGCATAGATCACATGAACTGGATGGGTGCTGTCCAGTATGTGATATTCCTACTTAACGTTCCCTGTCGGCATGAATATAGTTATGTGCAAAAGATATCAATACCTCTGAAATGTATATACCGATAAGGCAGAGTGCTCCAAATAATGGGTAGGCTGTAACAATTCCTGACACATAAAAGCAGTGGTTGCAGAACAGTAATATTGCGTTCAAACATGCTCAATGCACAAAGTATCAAAACGGCACCTTACCTATCATATGCAACTCTTTACGTATCGGAATCTAAAAAGAACACCAAGACTAACTTGAGAAAAATCCTACAAGTCAATCTGCATTGGCGTTCGAAAACAAAAATTGACCAGCAGAACTCACCGGCGCATGATTAGTGACGTCAGTGTACTATGTGACCCCTGCATGATGGCTGTGCGCAGCCAGTCCCTTTTGTGTCTAGACCAGGGAACGCCCATGTGAGGTTCCGAACGATAGAACTTTATTGACCAATGCGGTTGCAAATGAATTACATTTATTGTGCATTTCTGCAGATTTAAACAGAACATAAGTCCTCATGATACACGAGTGTTCCACGTGCAGAGACAAAGTGAGCAAGCAAGCCCGCCCACACAGTGACCGGCATGGGGAGACAAGGTACAGATAGAGGGGCAGGCAAACCAAGAACAGATGAGAAGAGGCAGGATAAAGGAGAGTTGGAGGACAAAGAGAGCAAGACAAACTTACACAGTAACCGGCACAGGGAGAAGACAAACACAAACAGTAACAGATACAAGGAGACAGGAGACACACACAGTAACAGAGACAGAGAGAAAAGACACCGATAGAGACGGCGGACGCAACAAGACAGAAGAGGCAAGGAAAGGAAAGACGCGACAGACTACACATAGAACACGATTTAAAAGGAAGCCGGCGAATGCGCAGACAAACAAGATGCATGACAGGTTAACGGAGGTAGAAGAACGTTACAACGGGCACGTAGAAAGAAGCTGCGAGACAAACACAGCCAAAAGACAAATAAACGGAGTAAAAAATATAGCGAAACAGAGGTGACAAAGGCAAATGGCCAAAGGGAAAGGCAGGAGAAAAAGAAAGTGAAGGAAACAAGCTCTTGGCATTGCTGTGGCAGGGGGGCGGGAGCGCATTCCTTTGAAGTCTGATGCGGGGGCGGCAGCCTTTGAAGTCTGATGCCGAGGCACAGACAAATGGTGTGTTGTGCACGCGCCTGTCTCACATGAACTGTCTAATCCGCTGCTTTGGTAGACTTTTCGGACCGCTTACTATAATCTCGCCGGAGCAATGTGCAAGCGCATTGGCTCAGGCGAGACCTAATAATGAAATGGGAATAAATTCAATTTATTACCATTTTACTTTTCCGTTTCCCCAGCCCGAACGGTGTTTGGGGGCTGGGGCCACTGCTGCTGACTGGCAGCAGGGGTGTGGTGCTCACTCCAACAATTTACACCAGGCTTATCACTTTGACCGGCTGTCTTGCGACAGTCAGTCTGACATGCGCAGTGTAAACCTCTCTACCCAGTGGAGAGCAGGCATAGGTACACAGCGCCTGTAGGAGCGTCGAGGGCACCTGCTCCAGCCAATCCTAGCGCTGCTGTCATGCTGCTGAACATTACCAGCAGCATGACAGCTGCATCTGAATTGGTGGGGAGAATTCAACTGCTTCAAGCGCTGAGGGATTGAAGCAGAGGAGGTGAGTCAGCGGAGTGGGTAAGTACTCACTCTGCTCATATTGCCTGTTACTTTGCGTCTTTCTTCTCGTTTTTTACCACTATGTTGCCTTTTTCTGCTCATTATGTGTCCTCTTTCGGACCTTCATTTATTCTCTTTCCGCTTGTCTCAGACCTTCATTTTTCCTCTATTCGTTTCTGGCCTGGCTCCCCGATGAAGAAGTTGCATCCACAGTGCCCAGATAGCCCTAGAGGTGACAGTGCTGCTCTATACAAATGCTCATTGATTGACCATGCATGATTGTACTCGCCCATCACGCATTTTCCTGCCTCACCACTCTCAGGGGTTGCCAGCCGCCACTGCTCAAGGGCTCCAGTCCACCAGTGAAAATTGTCAGTGGAATAAAATACTTGTACAGCCCTGTCCACCCCTTCCCCGCTAGTACCAGGTGGGATTGTCCTTCCCTAACCACACTTCTTCAGGGTACTACTGTACAGACTAGAGTAGTAGTGCCAAGAAATGCAAGACTTCCTCCATTGTCGCAAGTCTGACAGGCTCCAGAAATCTGGAATAAGAGGGAATCAAGTCAGTGAGCTTGCTTCAGAGACAGCTTGGACAGAAAGCTTTACCCAACTAAGCTGAGCAAATAACCTTGCAGGCTATCCTATCAAATGGAAACTGCAACTAAAACGTAGGTGAATAATACTAAATTGCTCCAAGGGTCAAAATATATAAAAATCCCCTCAACTGAATATGACGTTTTATAGCATGTGTACAGTACGACAAATCTTTATTTTTCTACTTACTTTGGCACAGGAGATTATATTAGGGTATTTCCAGCATATTCTGGCAAGAGGATTGGGGATTTTCCAGAAATAATAAATCATATTTGTCTCATGACAGATGGACAAGTTCTAAAACAGGTCTTACTCTTTACATAACTTGCCTGGGAGCTTTAACTAAATAACTAGAAAAGGGACTAAATAAATTGCTTCCAATAGGCAGCAGTGGTTCCTCTGTAGGAGTAGAGGAGTGTCGCCCCCACCCCACACTGCTGCGAAAAAAGTTAAACTGGTAATAAAATGATTTTATTACCATTTTATTTTTTGCCCTCTGCTAGCAAATGGAGTGTGAGGAGGGCAGGGCGGGCCAGTGTGTCCCTGCTGCCAATGATTGGAAGCAGTGAGTGGCTACTTAACTTTGAAGTGTGCATGTTGGTTTGGCTGGCTACCTTGCTACGGCCAAACCGATATACGCAATTCAAACCTCCCCAAACTGGCTGTCTTGGACAGCTAGGTTGGAGAGCAGGCACAGACGTACAGTACCTTTAGGTACATAGAGCATGCCCGTTCCAGCCAGTCTGGACGCTACACTCGCTATTTAACAGCACAGCATGAGAACAACATCTTGACTGGATGAGTGTTGGCGGCGGGCTTCTCGCTCCGAGGACGTACTGCAGAACAAAGAGGAGGATGTGCTGCAGAACATCGAACGGCAGTGCAACGCAAGTGATTTTGTTAATGTGCATATTTAAATTGTGTACATTTATGTGTTTTGTGCCCCTCTGATGTGATTTGCCACCAACCACCACTGCCAATAGTGAGTCCCAGCTGAGGTCTTCTGAACTTTACAGAAATAATCAGAAAATGAGGACCACATGGCACTGAAAGGTAACTGACTATAAAAGATAAAACCTAAAACTCAGAGTACCATAAGACAGTAACCTGATGCTAAGAATATTGTTATGTTTCTTTATATACAGGGAGTTTCACACTTCATGTGGATTTGATACTAGTTCTGAACTGGTCTTTTGGGCAGTCTAGCACTGCCAGGCTAGCCATCTTCAAATGGCCAGTGTATGGATTGTCTGTTTCTTGATCTCGTGAAACGTAATGGGAAAAGCAGCCCAAACCCTGTCAGGCTGGTTCACCGGGCAGTGCCAGACAGTCCTAAAGGCCAGTCTGTCACAGACTGGGAAAGGGTTCTGAGTAAGTGTGGCACTGCGATACCTCGCTTGATCCCACTGGGTCATGTAGGACTCTTGGGAGACCAGGCAGGGCTTGGAGAAGAACGTTAACCCATCCCCAACCGGCTAGACACTGGGTCATCTCAGCCCTACACAGCAACCTTCACAAGGTCTACTGAGAGGGCATCATGGCTTCCAATGCCAACAAAATACCTTTCCACAGGTGGTATGGTAATTAGAAGCATCACCTCGCTAGGCCACAAATACAGTCACACACACAATTCTGAATGGTTACATGTGCACTGAAACTCAGGAGGAAAAATGTGAAGGCTTCTAGTAGACCAACTATAGGGAACGAATGAAGACGAATAAGGGAACCTTCAGGGGTTGCGTTGCAAGTACTCCGCTAGTTAGGGGAGGCGAGCGGCATATACTCACTTACAAGCACATCTCCAGAACTGGCCATGCCCCTCCATGTGTGCATTAAAATAAAACAAGCACCTTCTTGGCACACTGCACTTACAGGCTTGCTGTAATAACAGACAATTAACTCACAGAAGGCGTAGAGCCCAATCTCTCGAAGAAAGTACGAACCTCCATTACTGAAAGCCTGCACAGTCGACCACCACCAGGCTGGGCAGAGAACGCAGGGATGAAGGATGGAGAAATAGCGCCGTTTCAGCGCGTCGGGAAAGCTGTGCATTTGCCGCCAGTTCTTTATTTGTCACGAGGCAGAAGGTAATTAAAAACCTTTGCCGTCAGACAAATCAAAGAGCAATAAATTCCATTAAACGCCTTTGAATACAAAGTGGACGCGTCTTTCGGACGCGTTACCTGCACTGCCAGTCGGAGAAATTTCCAAGCTCTCTTTTCTCTCTACTTCTGGGCCAAAACAAAATTACTATAGATCTAAGAAGATAATCAGAGCTCAGTAGCAGACTAGAAGTAAAGTTAGAACCACCTAGACAGATATCAACCATCTGCAGCGCAGACTTTGCCATGCACTGCCTGCGACGGTTCTGGAAAAGGTTGCACCAGATTTGCTGAAGTGCCGGCAGGAGGTAACATTGGTTCAGCAGATGTCTAGGCCCGCTTCTTGCCCTTGTAATTCCTGCAAGAACCACAGATTTTGCACCATGCACAAGATCACACATTAGCACGGCAACAGGAATGTTCAAGAAGCAACATGTAAAATGGGTCAATAGTCCTCTTGAGAAATTAAGTATGGAGTCACGAGGCCATGGGAGGGCGCATAGGCAATGGGTCAAGAAACTAAGGGGGAAGCAAATGTAATGGGTCAAGAGGCCAAGAATGTGCACATGTGAGGAGTCAAGAAGTCGAGCACAACAATACAAACGAAAGGATCTGCAAGGGTGACTTCCTTCATATCTCAACCTATGTAAACCCTTTTCAATAGCGGGCTCGTTAAAGGAAGTAACTGGGTAAGCAGATATCAGAGCAGCAAATTTCCACAGGTCATGGCTGGGTGTCAGAGGGTAAGAGACATCCAAGCTATACGTTCACAAAGGTCATGCGTGGGTAACAGAGAAGCAGAGGTCCAGGTAACACAATCCCATGGGGAATGGTAAGAGCAGACAGCAAGCCAAGACATTGCCAAAAGCCATGATAACATGATAACATGATTTTTTTTTTAAACATACTTGAGTCCTGCAAAACTTTCAACAAAAAACAACTTGAAAGAAATAAATCAAAAGTAAAAATTTTAATCAATTATCTTGGCGCAAAAAGCAAGAACATTGTAGAACAGACTTTTCACTGCAAGGGAAAGTTTTCTCTCCACCTGTGAGGACATTGCCATCAGCGTGGTTTGATTGACATGTAGGTTTAGTGAAAGCAGTTCTAACGGGATAGGCTGTGGGCCCTCAACCGAAGACCAGGAGCAAATGTGCAACCTAATCATCGGATTGATTGTAAAGCAAGAGGTGAAGACAGACTGCTAACATAATGGGGCACTGAAGGAAAACCAAGCATACCACGCTAGTGAAGGCTAAAGGAAAAAAACAAATACATACAGGACTTTGGTTTCAATCCCTCCAGAGCCACAAGAGCATGACAGCACACCGACTGATGGATTTTCGCTTAGGTGGGTCATAAGGGGAAATCAAAGAGGGAAAAGGGAAACTGCATACCACCATCAGCCCCGAGCCGGAAAACTTCCGCCTAAAAATAGTGATGAGGTGATCAGGGAGATGGGGTCCCTTGACCACCACAGTATAAACCTTAGGCTCCTACGCTCACTAAACTTCAATCCTCTTTGGAAACAACCAGACAGATGTTTGTTTGCGCCATGTCTAGGAGTTAACACTTAGCCATTTTGCTTAGAAATAGAACAAGTACATTGCTGCTCCTCTGGCTCATGCTGGCTCCTGACTAAGGCCACCCATTATTTTGGCCCATAAACGTTGCACTTGGATTTGTTCCAACCCAAATGTGCTTCTAAGATACTCCAATATCCCTTTGTTATTTAGATTTTTGATTACGGATTCACTCCTCTTCCTTTTATTCCTTGTGACTAATTAACAAATCTAAAGTAGTTTGTGCTCGTGCCGTATTCACTTCAGCCTAATGAGGACCTTTAAATGACTACAGGTCGAAACCCTGTCGACACATATGGCTTAAAGACATTTTTTTTAAAGACGTTGTTTGCACAGAAGCTCTAACAGGACATTTTCTTGGCCCCCATGAACTCATATATATCCAACAAGGAGCAAAGAGGGTAAGGTCAAAACCACAGTCGCCCTCCACTTACATAATCATCAAAACAACAATGACTTGCCTTTGCATATTTTTTGCACAGTAGCACGCACTGTTGTTTGGTGTTGCTTGATAGACTGTCGCATTTGGGTTGGAGGTTTTTTTCAAAATTTGGCATTCAACTTGATACTCACTACCCCGAGTGGAAGTAAGGAAATATGGAGATAATTGTAAAGTTACATCACGAGTTAAACGTTATAATTGATATATATATGCCAATGTAGACCCAGTCATTGTTGTTTTGATGATCCCCATGATCTCAGCCCACTTTTAACAGTCTATTGCCATTTTCTGTTTGCTTTACCACGTTTGGGGTGTTTTTACACCATGTGTTCTCTTACTTTACACTAAGCACTTACCGTTTTAATCAATTGATTCTTTAAGTCTGACTCGAGATATTTGTAGTCTACAGTGCCCCTTAAAGACATTCTTCCAGATTTCTTGCTATTTATGGTTTTATGGATTATACCACATGGTTCTCTGAACAGGTTTAATTAATACCTTGCGGGACAACTGCATTTTCACAAGAGGTTTACAGGTCTAGCCCTGCACTCTCAACACACCAGCAGAGCAGCTGCTTAAAATCTGTGCAGACCAATTTAGGGATATTTAGAAGGTTTTCAACACAATAGCATTCATCTTTGAAAATCTGTAGCAGAAATCAATCTCTTGGACCCCCGGGACCACGCACACAATTCAGCGAGGACTTCGCCGACTTCATCAGCCCGCATGCCCTCCCCTCCGCTGACTACATCCTCCTGGGGGACATCAACTTCCACCTGGAGAACAACAACGACCGCAACACCATCACCCTGCTCGACAACCTCGCCAACCTCGGTCTCAAGCAGCTGGTGTCCACCCCCACCCACCTCGCCGGACACACACTCGACGCCATCTTCTCATCCAGCAAAGACATCGCCTTCAGCCACGCCACTGGACTCCACTGGACGGACCACAGCTGCGTCCACTTCACCTTCAGAAGGACGATCCACCACCACCAGCCACAAGCTGCTCGAAGAAACTGGAACAAGATCACAGCCGACCAGCTCGCCGCCTCCGAGCCAGCACCCTCCCGCCAGCTCAGCGAACCCCAGCCAGGCCGCCGACAACCTCACGAAGTGGATCAGCTACTGCGCGGACGAACTCGCCCCACTGAGAACCCCGCCCAGCAGACCCGGCAGCAAGAAGGCCCCATGGTTCACCGACGAACTCAAGAGCTCCAAGAAGAACTGCCGAGCCCTCGAGAAAGCCTGGAGAAGGGAACCAACACCGGACAACATGACCACCCTCAAGCTTGCCACCCGGAAGCACCACCAACTGATCCGCGCCACCAAGAAAACTGCATTCAAGGACCGTCTGGACAACAACGCACACAACTGCAAGGAACTCTTCAACATCGTGAAAGAGCTCTCCAACCCCAACGCCGGAAACAACGACATCACCCCATCGCAAGACCTCTGCAACTCCCTCGCCTCCTACTTCCACAACAAGATCGCAGACATGCACAACAGCTTCAGCACTCAACCGTCGCACGCCACGACCGAACCACCGCCCCCCACCACCACCCTCCGCGCCTGGACTCCGACCAGCACCGAAGACACCGTCCGCGTGATGAACTCCATCCACTCCGGATCTCCGACCGACCCCTGCCCTCACCACGTCTTCAACAAGGCCGACGCTGCCATCGCACCCCACCTGCGGGACATCATCAACACCTCCTTCGACACCGCCACCTTCCCGGAGAGCTGGAAGCACGCCGAACTCAGCGCCCTACTAAAGAAACCTACAGCGGACCCCACCGAACTCAAGAATTACCGCCCCATCTCGCTCCTCCCGTTTCCAGCCAAAGTCATCGAGAAGACCGTCAACAAACAACTGGCCGCCTTCCGAGACTAATGGATCCCTCGACACCTCACAGTCTGGCTTCCGAGCCAACCACAGCACCGAGACCGCCCTCATTGCTGCCACCGATGACATCCGAGCCCTGATGGACAACGGAGAAACAGCGGCCCTCATCCTCCTAGACCTCTCCGCGGCATTCGACACTGTCTGCCACCGCACCCTAGTGCAGCGCCTCAGCAACGTCGGAATCCAGGAGAAGGCACTGGAGTGGATCATCTCCTTCCTCGACGGAAGAACACAGAGAGTCCGCCTACCACCGTACAAGTCAGAGGCCACCGAAGTCATCTGCGGCGTCCCGCAAGGATCCTCGCTGAGCCCCACCCTCTTCAACGTCTACATGAGCCCCCTCGCGGCCATCGCACGCCAACACAACCTCAACATCATCTTCTATGCCGACGACACCCAGCTGATCCTCTCCCTGACCGACCCCGCCACCGCCAGAGCCAACCTTCACGAAGGGATGAAAGACGTAGCCGAGTGGATGACGACCAGCCGCCTGAAACTGAACTCAGACAAGACGGAAGTCCTCATCCTGGGCTCCTCGCCCTCCACCTGGGACAACTCCTGGTGGCCCCCCGCCCTGGGCACCGCACCCATACCGACAGACCACGCACGCAACCTGGGCTTCATCCTGGACTCCTCCCTCTCCATGACCAGACAAGTCAACGCAGTCTCCTCGTCGTGTTTCAACATCCTGCGCATGCTACGGAAGATCTTCCGGTGGATCCCCACCGAGACCAGGAAGACGGTCACCCAGGCCCTCGTCACCAGCCGACTGGACTACGGCAACGCCCTCTACGCCGGAACCACCGCCAAGCTCCAGAAGAGACTCCAGCGGATCCAGAACACCTCAGCCAGACTCATCCTCGACATCCCCCGACACAGCCACATCTCCGGACATCTGAGAGACCTGCATTGGCTCCCCGTCAACAAAAGAATCACCTTCCGTCTCCTCACCCACGCACACAAAGCCCTACACGATCAAGGCCCGAGCTACCTCAACAACCGCATCAACTTCTACGCTCCCAAACGCCATCTCCGATCAGCCAGTCACGCCCTCGCTGCCGTCCCCCGCATCCGAAGAACGACAACAGGAGGAAGGTCCTTCTCCTACCTGGCCGCCAAGACCTGGAACTCCCTCCCGACCGACCTGCGCCTGACCCAAGACCACCTCTCCTTCAGGAAGAAGCTCAAGACCTGGCTGTTCGAGCAGTAGCAGCACCCCCCCGCCCCCCAAGCGCCTTGAGACCCTCCGGGTAAGTAGTGCGCTCTACAAATGTCTTGATTGATTGAGGGTTTCATGTACAGAGTATCATTTGTCAAAAGAAATTCTACCTCTTAAGACACCCTAGTTAGACATAAGATTTAGAGCTCATTCTTGTCCACAGTAAGGTTACTGGCTTCTGGGTATTTGATCCCATTACTTGGCTCAATATAAAAGCTGCTTCTTCTGACAAAAGAAAGAGCACGCAACCTTGACGTCAAAACTGCCTTCACGTCTTACAATTTCACTCGATGCAAGAGTCAAACAGAAGGGAACACAACACACAAACATGGGATCTTGCTATGACATTGCTGTACATGTTCAATCTTTCAAGTGCTCCAAGACAATTCATAGAAAATCCTGCTCAATTTGATAAAAACTCAAACATATTTGCCATTGACTGTGCAGTATTAGCACCAAATAAGAGACATCTACAGTCCCAGAAGTCGTTGGACTACAACAGTGAAGAACAGATCCGCTTTTAATCTCTTAAAACTCAAATAGTTCAACTATCATAAGAACATTTCTTCATGCGCCTTATGCTATCCCTCCCATAGAGCACACTAACAATTTTGGTTAACAAGTCCCCTGGTATGCATCAACCAACTGGTCTAAGTTATAACGGCCAGAGTAATAATATCGATGTTCTGCAACAAATGTACACCAAAATGGCTTTCAGGCAACTTCATAAGGTGTTTTAGGATAAATAATCAATGGTTTACATATCAAAATCCTTGAGAAAAAGCCTCAGCTGCTCCCACATAAATGAAACCCTGTAGTCTGAACTTTGTACTGTAGAGTCCACCGGGCCTCTACAATACATTGGTGCCGCATGCACTCCAAGGGCGGGTCAGGCCCCAAGGATATAAATAATTGAGCTTGTAGTCGCTGGTGCTGAATTATATGGCCGGAGAACATGTCACTCTATTTAAGGCAGCAGGCTTTGGCAGCGATAGGTCAGCCCCGTGTCCACCAGGCCAATGATACGACAGACCTTTGTTCTCTCCTCCTATCACCACTAGTTCCAGATCAGAACAAGTTCTCAGAGGAATGATGAGTGACCACGTTCTTTCCTCTGCTTACACCAGCCAAGACCCTACTTGCCTGTCTCTCAGACCAGCACTCCTTTGCCTTGTTTAACCAGCGACCATACTTGACAAGCCTCCTTAAACAGTTCAGGAATTGAAACTTTGACCTCCAAATTAGCTACCCAGTCAGCCAAGCTTAAACTACTATTTCGCCTACTCCAGGATGTGTCATTGATTTTCACACGTTATAACACTACATTATCAATTGCATGCAGTACAATTCCTTAACACACCATGGAAACCCGGTAAGTTGCTTACAGCTGTAAAGGAATAACTTTCTTACCTGCTGCCAAGCCATTAAAATTTATTTTACATTACACACTTTCTAGCTGCATTCACACTTACCACATTTTTGCCGCTTTGTTTCACTGTAAAGTGCGCCATAAAATTTGTACTTTTTTAACTCGCGTGATGAGGTTAAGGCTTCTGCTGGTAAAATAGGACCTATATCTGGGGTGTGTGGATCAGACCTCAAGATCTTTGGTGCAAACTCAAAAAAATAGACATCACTGAAGTTCGACAAGGACTCCCACATATCGAATTTGCCAGCACACGGGCCACATCTTACTCAACTATCACTACTCTTGAATACACTGTGATTGAACATGAACAGACTTTAAACGGGGAAAGACTAAAGCAGACCGGTGGTATATACGCACGCTTTGGCAAATACTAGCGTTTGTAACTTTCTCCTTAACAGAAAACTGCTTTAAAAGATAAACGGTAATTTGGAATAATATGAGCTAGCAAAGAAAAAGGGACTTTTTTGAAGGAAGGGTTCTTTATGTAGTGGACAGTGCTAAGAAGTAATTTTGGCATTCGCACAGCGCAGAAAGTGCCAATTGGGTTTCAGAAGAAGTCGGTTCAATGCGTGGTCAGCCAGGATTGCTGTGGGAATAGACACAATCAATAGAAGCTGATCGTAATGCTAGGCACCGCTGTGCGGTATTGTTCCGATGCAACGCCAAGGCCTGCCTGTACTGCGAATGATGCAGTAGCATTGAGCTAAGGAGGGCCTGAATTAGAATTTCATGCATATTTTTATTCCACATATTCAGCGGGTGGCGAGGCCAGATTGAAAAACATGGGGCGCCAACTCAAAGGCTGACATTGTCTAACACATTGTTAATTTTTAGGTTTCGCGCTATAGCACAAGTGAGATTTTCCATTTGTCTCCAGCGCAGAATGGGAGTGTGACAGACTGTTCAACTCTAAGATTTCTGATGGCTCCTCGCCGCATGTGTCGTGCCAGGTTCTCATTAGCAACTCCCTTCTCAGCCGCAGGAACAATCGCCTTCTTTCACTAGGGTCCTACAAGCCGCTTCCCGCGTCAGCGCCCAGAAGAGACTGTCACAACCTACGAGGAATCCGTTCGACCCTGCCAACGACACCATTTCCATCAGGCCATACTCATTAACCCAAGAAAGGGACACTATTTGTCATCAAAGAAGCTCGCCGGTTGCTCATTAGCATTCAAAAACGCAAACTGGCTCCATAATAAGACGTACTGTGGCGAAAGAGTTTGAGGTGGGGGTTTAATACAGACACTGAAAAAGAGCATGACAAAAGAGGACATGCCTGGGCACACTGGCGGGCGGCAAGATCTAATCTGCTGACCCTAAAGGAGGACTTGACTGCAATGGGGTCAACCATCACCATTTCAGCCAACTTTGAATCACCCTCAATAACGACAGAGCTGTTTTGTTAGGAGGGAATTAGAGCAAGTCTGACCAAGACCTGGCCGAAGAGAACATGAACTTATGTTTTGGACTGTTCTCAGCAATCACCATCTCAGCAATCTCGGGTACAGACTAAGTAAAAGTCTAGAAAAGTTAAAATGGGTTTGAGAGTAAAGTCTTTATAAAAATAACCATCTATGAAATAATTCAACATTAAGATGTGGGTGACCAAGTTCACAGCAACCTCTGAGAAAAGTCTCCCATCCTAGAGGTGTCTGACAGAGATCACTTAATGCATAAGGAAAGATGGTTAATAAAAACAATGTGTATGTATCTAGAATTGGCATTCTGCTAGTACCCTGAAGCAAGGATATTGCTCCCCAATACATGACCACGCATAGAACATATTCATTATTGCCTTACACAATTGAAAACCAATATTGGGATCTCCTATATGTAGTCACAAGGTGCTAAGATACGAGACATCCCAGATATCAAACTTTCCTCTCTCATCAGCTCTCAAGAATTTACTTTGAACTGGAGTCCAGAATTAATGAATCCTCTTTTCAATGGTGAATGACGTGAGCGCTCCAACGGTGGTCTACAGCACATCGCAGGCTTCCAGCTTGGGTCATAAGAACACATGTGAAAATATCTATTGGCAAGAGTGAATCAGCTAAGCTGTCCAAAGTCAGCGTACTTTGACCACTAGCATCGGAGAACAAGAAAAAAAAAAACAGTGAGCCTGTGTGGCAGAGCAGCAAGGGGCATCACTTTGCACCTCCTGTTAAAATTGGTCACACTGATTTAGGAAGGGGGTGCAGATCATGCCATGGGAGAACCCGTAGAGCGGTAAATGGGTCCGGGGGCTAAATCCGGTCAAGAGACTCGCTGTAGAATACCCATTTGGCAAAGCACATATATAGCTCATTCCTTTTGGTTCTTCTCTTATGACCTTCAATTCTCATACGACTCTACGGGGAGAGCCCGTCCCAACCAAGCCCCGAAATTGAAGGGGCGCAGCAATTAAAATAAGCACAAAGATAATTGATTAGGAGGTGGATTTTCAAGAAAGTATCATCCAGAAACATTCTGTGGTAAAAACTCCAAATGATTTTTGTTAAGCTGGAGGTTTTGCGAATTGGCCCCGATCTCACATCTCAGAACTTACTTCATTTCAGATACCCAGAAACATGGGTGCATAATATATATATTTATGTATATATGAAGATCTTCACAATGAAGGATAAGGTAGATTTCAGAGTGTGACAAGTTGAAGATGAAAACTTAAGTGACTGGTCCTTCGTGGTTCTGGGCTGGGGTGCGCGCAATTATGGACTTTGTCTGCATAATATGCATAATTCTTATGAAAATTATGGGTATTATTTGAAATTCGGTCAGATAATGGTCTGCAAAACAAAAATTACTCATGTCCCGACTACCAAGATCTCCATGAGAGGATGCTGGTACAATGAATATACATAACCCTAGTTCTGGGTTGACCTAGCCAAGAACCTTCATGGATAGCAAATCCAAACAGCTGAGTCTTTATGGAAGTAGAAATCATTACTCAAAGCAAACCTTAAATCTGAACTCAAATTGAAATAACAAAAATCACTTCCCCCACCTCATACTCCTTGTCAAAAACCTGCTTTAGGAGGTACAGAGCCCCTCTCAAAAAACCTGGCTTGTTCCTCCCAATAGCATATGCTGGTCTAAAAGATTCGCTGTATACAAAAAGTGATGGGTGGAACGCTTGAATTCATCTCCGCCATTGGAAATCACGCGGGCCGCATTACAGTCCATCGTTATTTTGCACACCAGATCACCTCAGTTTGGACCCAATCAGTCTTGGTCCTACTCCAACTAGGACAGTTGACACCCACCTGCCACGCCGTGTCCTCCTTGAATGGGAACGCAAGCAATTTGGGATCGATTCTAGCAGAATTAGCCCAAAATAGACATTCAGATAAGGTTGTTGTACTGTGTTTGATATAGAACCCTGTCAAAATAAGCCACCTCCGATTCCCTTTAGGCCCACTTAGAGCTCAAAGGCATCCCTCAAACTCTAGCACTCACTGGTCATTCAGAAATAAATTGGAAAAAGTATTAATGGAGAGTCATCTCCTACAGCCAGTATGCTAAATAGGTCCTCTTTTGAGACAGTGCACCACTATCTGAAACGCAACACCGCTATAGGACCTAGAGAATGTAACTCAAGAAGACAGATTTTCATCTGATCAACGAGTACCAGGGAATTTGTATTATCAATCTTCAGTTCTCTGCTTTGGTCTCAAGTTTCTGTATGGTTTACTCTGTGTGAAAGGATCCCCACCTCCAAGACATTTAAAAAAAAATCATAATTAGAGGTTTGATTGGGAGGATTTTCATTTGGTACTGCTCATAACACACCGGATCTCAATATCTTCCTCCTAATAGCAAGGTGGAGATGAGACGCAAATAGAGGAGAAAATAGTCCCAGCATGAAGATATGTACAACATATATGATGTGTTGGCTTCCTATCAGACACCTGTAGAAAATCCACCTTAACTGCATGTCACCTCGGATTTGATCACCTTTTGCTGGCTTTAGAGTTCTGTGCACACCCCCTCCCCCCCACCTCCCCAGATAACCAGTGGTAAAGAGCCTGTGCTCCCAGTTTGAAACATTTTTGAACTGGAATGATCCTTATTGGCATACTTAAGTTCTCTACAAGTCCCTCATATATGGTACAAGGTGTACCCAGGGCCTGTAAACGATGCCACTAGTGGACTGCAGCATCTACTGTGCCACCCTCTACAGTGGCAGTGCAAACATGGCTTCAGCCTCTCTGCTGGGGCAGCTGAGGGCTATACAAGTCTATTTAACATTAACATTAACTATTGTAGCTTGACTGTAGCAGTGTAAAAAATGCAACTCTACCGGTTAAAATAAACCCATTTGAAAGGTTAAAACCATCCATTTCGCTATAAATAGCCCATCCATATGTAGGCCGTGCCACCCACAATGCAAGGTGCATGGTAGTTAAAGGTACAGCATGCTGACATTTTATTTTAAATTGTGCTTACAGTGACTAGCACCAGAGAGCAATTTTTCACTGTACAGTCAATGCAGAAAATCAGAGTGCATATTAAAATGCTGATACTGTACCTTGGGAATGGCCCATGCTAGAAAAATATTAAACAACTTTTTAAAATAGTTTTTGAAAATTCAATGTCAGACTTTTACTACAAAAAGTAACTTTTAGAAAGTCACATTTTTCCTGCCTGAAGTTCCTGGATGCTAATTTGCATTTGCTCTCCAGCTTTGCCCAGACAATAATTAGCCATGAATAGGTGTGAAATGCCACCAAGGAGCAAACAATATTCTGACCTGAATGGACTCCTCTTACCCCCAAAGAATACTCAGGATGGGAGCTGTGGGCGTAGTTTTTGACAATAAATGTTAAATGTTGTATACTTGTAAAGCGCACAGCTGCCCCAGCAAAGGGGCGGCCCGGCGCTGTATACCGCTGGGGGAACCCGTCCTGGCTTTCCCTGTGGGATGCTCCCTACTGGGAATCCCCAAGGTGGAGCCAGGCATCCCCGGCGTTGATGGGGCCGTTGTAGAGATTAGGCAAGCTAATGCCCAGAGTTGCCGAGTGGGACCCCAGGTTAGAGTAGGCACCGAGGCGAGAATTGTCGAGTCCGCTGACCCTGGTCCACGACCCTGCCGCGTCGGGAATTGAACCCTGGTCCCATGCAGACTTCTGCTCCCAGGTCTGCCGCCTCTAACCAGTGAGCCACACCACTCCACTCCACAATACAGTGTCAAATCCTGCTAGAGTGTCAAATCCGACTTGACCGGTCTGTTAGTTTGCATAAAACATTTGAGGCACACTTGACAGGAAGGATACCAGGACAATTCTTGTGGATCCACTACTTGGTTGCTGAAGGACTCTGCTTCTTTCTAACAAGACTGCTGAATAACAGTTAAAATATAACCTCTTGGAGCACATTTGGAAAGGATGATCACAGGATACCAAGGCAATTCTTGTGGATCCACTTTCTGGATGCCTAAGGACTCTGCAATTGTCTTCCCAGACTTCAGTCTCAGGCTTCATTGCGGTTTCTCTGGCTGCCTCAACCTGAATTCTACTGTTCCATCTGGGAGGACACTAGGATTACCATAGCGTACTCCGCAAACGCATCCCTAGCCCTCAATGCACAAGTTTAGTGTGGACAAAGACTTTAGCCATCTTGAAATGGCCCCAGGAACTTTTATCCCATTGGTTAGAGTGTACCCAGAAGTTATTCCCATCCACTATCTAGTGTCAGTCATAAACGTGGCACCTCCAGGCACTCCCTTCTGAACGCTTCCTTGACCTGTGGAAGAACAGAAGAGCACTCGAACCTGTGACTTGGCATGAGCGCTGAAGAACTGGAGCTGCTCTCTACTTCACAGTACAAAGTGGACTTCAAGGGTCGTAAGGCTGACTTCCGGATCAAGCTACAGGGATACAATAAGCCACAAGAGGCCGTTCCTGCAACTGCCCTGCTGACTAGTGGCAACTAGATCTGGACTGGACCCTTTTGGCATCTGCAGGCACCCTCGAGTCCCTGAGGTCCTGGGAGCTTTAGAAGTGGACTGCTGTGAAGGATTGAGACTTAAGGACTAAAGTCAAAAGGGCAAATCTTTGACCAGGACAAACATGGATGGTGTATTTATTCCGTGCTTCTTCATGGCCAGCATCACATTGCACTTAGGTGCCAGTCTACCGCGACTATGGATTATTTGTGCTTTTTGGTACCGTTCAATCCAGTTCCACTTATTGGGTTTTTGTCATTTTAATTATTAAATGGTACCGTAAACATGAGGCTTGCGACATTGCTTAAGCTATCTTCAAGCAATACCTAAAAGTGGTTTGCCATTGCCCTCAAAGGTTCAGCTTAAGTGATACCCTGAAGAAATCATTCAATTCTGGTGACATTAATAAATCACTAAACTCCGTGTTTCATTCCGTAAAGCAATTATTTCAATCAATGTAAAGCATTTTCCTTTTGTCCAATGCACACTAAAAAAAAGAAAAAAAGATTAACATGTATTCTGGTTCGCTACAGCCTTTGTCCTCCTGATTTTTCAAGTCATCACTAGTGCTCCGTGACATTTTAAGACCTTAGTAGATTACTTGGTACATAACTACAAAAATGATAGCGAGAAATATGTAGAAGGGTGACGAACACAAACAGCATAGGGTTCAAAGTAATTGTTTTTAACAAACAGTGGTATGTCACAGCATAAGTCCGCATAAGAGGACATATTGGTTGAAAAATCTGCAACTCAAATGTTTTACTGAGAAAGTACAGACGACAGTCTCAGGGCTTTAAGTGTGCCGGGTCCTAAAAAGCAGGTGTCGAGATGGGCCCCTATTGGCCTCTCCATTTTTGCCATCACCCTCCGGGTGCAAAAAAAGTATTTAACTCTGTACCAGTACAACCCTTCACTGCCTTTGGGGTAACTTCAAAGAGACTCGTTAAATTTCTTCACAGTCATCATTTCAGAACTGAAGTATTGTCATATTATATTCAATAAAGTCATAGTAGTTGCTTATGCAACTAACAACCATTGACAAAGCCAATAGTTTTGGCTTGCTGTAGGTGTAATGTTACTTGCTGTATTATATATCCGGGTGCAATGTCAGAAGCAGAAAATAACAGTCGGGCGGCACATTATGCGAAGCACAGATTTTTTGCTTACAAGTTTTAAGCCATGCCCTTAATTACATTGGTCACACCTCTTTGAGAGACCTCCCCAGTTTGTTCATCCCACTAAAGCCGAGTAGGTTTATTAACCAAACAACCTTCTGCAAATGCTACTTTATTCAAGACTGTCAAAAGACAAATGTACTCATATGCCCCCTCTCCTCTTGAACAACAGATCCGTAAGCCTAAATTAGGCACCAAGAGTGCACAAGTCACTGTATTATAAACCTAAAGCATTGAACAACAGGTTTGCTGAGCTGTCAGGAACTGTAACCAATGACAGTAAAAACATGGATCTGAAACAAGGTCATATCATGTCAGATTCTTTGATTGGCAGAGAAAGATCTTTGACACCAATCATCATAACTCGCCCAAACTTCAAGCTGTGGGGGCATAGAGGCACAAAGTAGGAAGAGAAAAAAAAGGCACATTTAAAGTGGAGTTTCACCGCATTTAACTGGGGTCGTGGGGGGGGGGGGGTCACTGCCGATCGGTGTTAAATGGAAGCTGCTTTTTTCCAGGTAAAAGACCTTATTAAAAATCCAAGCACAGGATGGAGTAACATGCTGGCTCCAGTCACGCACTTAACAGGCATTTGAAGTCGCGCGTCTCTGAAAACAAGACAACAACACTCCAAGATATTTAAGTGGGGAACACGCCGATTGCAAGCAGCAGTTTCGACAACATGACCGGCCTGCCTAACACGGCCGGCAATACATTTGGCCACCAGAAGGTAATAATAGTCAGTCTTGCAAGCAACGCACGCTTCTCGGCTCTTCGGTCTCTCCTGCTGAAAAGGCCTGCCTGCCCACGCCGCTCGGCTCCCCCAGTGCCAAAAACAATAAGGCGCAGCCATTTCCACAACCCCCTACCAGACGCGAAATTAATCTGCCCTCCACTGAAGGTCAGCCCGGCAAAACTGTTTTTCTAGCCGAGTCATAATCGGAAATGACCCCTGCTCAGCCGAGCCTACAGAGGCATCGGAGAAAGCGGCAGCATGGAGGGAGGAGAGGTTGGCTGATGTTCCCAGGGGCCTGCCACACATCTGCATCTTCACGATTTACTGACCCCCATTTCACTTTTTGGTGCACGACCACGTTTCTCAGCGAGACGGGATTCCAGCTTAGAAAATGTTAGGTATTCCTACATCTTCTAATCAGAAGTAGGGGAGATGGAATATTGATCCATTCACTTTCCAAAAGATATAGTCTAATCACAGGAGAAAGGATCACTTGTCCTGATCAACCTTAGGTATACAGGATGGGGGGGGGTTGAAGTCCCAATATTAAGACCCTCAGGCACGTGATGGGTGTGGTGGTGTCTTAAGCGGTATATCTTGATTCTCCGCTTATAATTCACGTGTGTGCATAATCATTAGGTCTATTAGGTTATGCAGCCTCCACCAGGAGGTTGTTACCCAAGGTTGGTGCAGTAGTGAGCCAGAAATAAAGAATTCGTTAAAAAACCCAAAACCAGGGAGTCCATTTTTTTTTATTAGGTCTGGTTTCGGGTCTGGTAAGCTCAATTATAGTGCATCTTGTTAACTGGATAATGAGTTGTAGTTGCACTTTGAGTATCGAATAATAAAAATAAAAACTGGTGACAGGAAGTTAAAAATTGGTCGACATGTTTCTGCTTCAATAGCCTGTGTTCTAGGACTTACGGGCATTCATCAGGACCGTGAAGTAACGTGCAAAAAATTGTTAAATATAGTGTCAAGAAGTGAAAGGAAAGAGGTTATTGACCTGTTCCTATGTCTTGGAGGTCTTATGGTACCTCGCGCATTATTTTTGCACACTTCCTTCAGTCGGTAGAGATTTTGGAGCGGGCTATTGCGCCTCGTCCTCAGCTTCCTTGTGTGCGCGCTGCTCTGCTCGTACCGAACCAATAACCTCTTTCCTTTCACTTCTTGACACTATATTTAACAATTTTTTGCACGTTACTTCACGGTCCTGATGAATGCCCGTAAGTCCTAGAACACAGGCTATTGAAGCAGAAACATGTCGACTAGAACACAGGCTATTGAAGCAGAAACATGTCGACCAATTTTTAACTTCCTGTCACCAGTTTTTATTTTTATTATTCGATACTCAAAGTGCAACTACAACTCATTATCCAGTTAACAAGATGCACTATAATTGAGCTTACCAGACCCGAAACCAGACCTAATAAAAAAATGTTGACTCCCTGGCTTTGGGTTTTTTAACAAATTCTTTATTTCTGGCTTACTACTGCACCAACCTTGGGTAACAACCTCCTGGTGGAGGCTGCATAACCTAATAGACCTAATGATTATGCACACACGTGAATTATAAGCGGAGAATCAAGATATACAGCTTAAGACACCACCACACCCATCACGTGCCTGAGGGTCTTAATATTGGGACTTCAACCCCCCCCCCATCCTGTATAGGGGGAGGAGAGAGAGAGAGAGGGGGAGGAGAGAGAGAGAGAGAGGGGGAGGAGAGAGAGAGAGAGAGGGGGAGGAGAGAGAGAGAGAGAGGGGGAGGAGAGAGAGAGAGAGAGGGGGAGGAGAGAGAGAGAGAGGGGGGGAGGAGAGAGAGAGAGAGGGGGAGGAGAGAGAGAGAGAGGGGGAGGAGAGAGAGAGAGAGGGGGAGGAGAGAGAGAGAGGGGGAGGAGAGAGAGAGAGGGGGAGGAGAGAGAGAGAGGGGGAGGAGAGAGGGGTGAGGGGGGAGGAGAGAGGGGTGAGGGGGGAGGAGAGAGGGGTGAGGGGGGAGGAGAGAGAGAGGGGTGAGGGGGGAGGAGAGAGAGAGGGGTGAGGGGGGAGGAGAGAGAGGGGTGAGGGGTGAGGAGAGAGAGAGGGGTGAGGGGTGAGGGGAGAGAGAGGGGGAGGGGAGAGAGAGAGGGGGGAGGGGGAGAGAGAGAGGGGGAGGAGAGAGAGAGAGGGGGAGGAGAGAGAGAGAGAGGGGGAGGAGAGAGAGAGGGGGAGGAGAGAGAGAGAGGGGGAGGAGAGAGAGAGAGGGGGAGGAGAGAGAGAGAGAGGGGAGGAGAGAGAGAGAGAGGGGGAGAGAGAGAGAGAGAGGGGGAGGGGAGAGAGAGAGAGGGGGAGGGGAGAGAGAGAGGGGGAGGAGAGAGAGAGGGGGAGGAGAGAGAGAGGGGGAGGAGAGAGAGAGGGGGAGGAGAGAGAGAGAGGGGGGAGGAGAGAGAGAGAGAGGGGGAGGAGAGAGAGAGAGGGGGAGGAGAGAGAGAGAGAGGGGGAGGAGAGAGAGAGAGAGAGAGGGGGAGGGGGGAGGAGAGAGGGGGAGGGGGGAGGAGAGAGGGGGAGGGGGAGGAGGAGAGAGAGGGGGTGAGGGGGGAGGAGAGAGAGAGAGAGGGGGAGGGGAGAGAGAGAGGGGGAGGGGAGAGAGAGAGAGGGGGAGGGGAGAGAGGGGTGAGGGGGGAGGAGAGAGAGGGGTGAGGGGGAGGAGAGAGAGGGGTGAGGGGGAGGGAGAGAGAGGGGTGAGGGGGGAGGAGAGAGGGGGAGGGGTGAGGGGGAAGGAGAGAGGGGAGAGGGGGAGAGAGAGAGAGGGGGGAGGGGAGAGAGGGGGAGGGGGAGGGGAGAGAGGGGGGGAGGGGAGAGAGAGGGGGAGGAGAGAGAGAGAGGGGGAGGAGAGAGAGAGAGGGGGAGGAGAGAGAGAGAGGGGGAGGAGAGAGAGGGGGGAGGAGAGAGAGAGAGGGGGGAGGAGAGAGAGAGGGGAGGAGAGAGAGAGGGGAGGAGAGAGAGAGAGGGGAAGAGAGAGAGAGGGGAAGAGAGAGGAGGGAGGAGAGAGAGGGAGGGGAGGGAGAGAGAGAGAGGGGGAGGGGGAGAGAGAGGGGGGGAGAGAGAGAGGGGGAGGGGAGAGAGAGAGGGGGAGAGAGCGAGAGGGGGAGGAGAGCGAGAGGGGGAGGGAGAGCGAGAGGGGGAGGAGAGGAGAGGGGGAGGAGAGCGAGGAGGGGTGAGGGGGGAGGATAGAGGGGTGAGGGGGGAGGAGAGAGGGGTGAGGGGGAGAGAGAGAGAGGGGGGAGGGGGAGAGGGGGAGGGGGGAGGGGAGAGAGGGGGAGGGGAGAGAGAGGGGAGGAGAGAGAGAGAGGGGGAGGAGAGAGAGAGAGAGGAGAGAGAGAGAGAGGGGGAGGAGAGAGAGAGAGGGGGAGGAGAGAGAGGGGGGAGGAGAGAGAGAGAGGGGGAGGAGAGAGAGAGGGAGGAGAGAGAGAGAGGGGAGGAGAGAGAGAGAGGGGAAGAGAGAGGGAGGAGAGAGAGGGAGGAGAGAGGGAGGAGAGAGAGTGAGGGGAGGAGAGAGAGAGAGAGAGAGAGGGGGAGGGGAGAGAGGGGGGGAGGGGAGAGAGGGGGGGAGGAGAGGGGGAGGAGAGCGAGAGGGGGAGGGGAGCGAGAGGGGGAGGGAGAGCGAGAGGGGGAGGAGAGCGAGAGGGGGAGGAGAGCGAGAGGGGGAGGAGAGCGAGAGGGGGAGGAGAGCGAGAGAGCGAGAGAGCGAGACACACACATATACACATATATATATATATATATATACATACACATATACACATACATATACATACACATACACATATACATATATACATACACATACATATACATACATACACACACACACACACACACACACACACACTTCACAAATTCAGCACTGGTATCTCCATTACATATTCCTGCAGCTCCTTCCAGAGCCTTCAAAGCCTTTAAGTCAGGGTACCAAACATTGAGCCTGGGTGCTTCAAGGAGACTAGGCCTATCAATGAGTGAATAAAAGCTTTTTTAGTCTAGAGCTCAGATAAAGCGCAGCAAGCCTCTATTCCTCTCCCTCCAAGCAACAGACCAGTGACGCAACCGCCAGAGCGACACATCAATCTTACCATTTACAGAATGAAAGTCAATAGGACACAGTTCACACAACCAAGAAACAAAGAAACAAAACCCTGCATGAAGATCCCCTTCAATGCAAAGTCTATTTCATTTCCTAAGTGACAAACTCTCATTCAGGTGGTAGAAAAAAAACATCCGTGCAGGGATCTTTTTCCCCACTCATTTGTAGGCAACACTTATTTCCCAAAAAACAGGACCTCCAGGTGACACAAAAAGCTAACAAGCTATAGCTTGCAGGTAATGGTTTTAACAAATCTACACCAGGTTTCAGAAAGTGACTTTTCCCTCTGTCTTTTGGGGCCTTTGCTTTTTAGCCATCAACGGCACTTCTGCCTGTTAATTACATTTTTAGGCTCCATGCATATGGGGATTAACATTTTTTTCCTACCTTAAGGCAGCGCGAATGCCGCTGAAAACAAAACTTTCAAACCATAGTAATTATTTTGCAGTGGTGTTCCGGTCCTTTTTTTCCTGTCCTTAAGTCGGCGTTCGAACAGATTTTAAAGCCAGCCAAACCGCTTTCAAGAAGATTTACATTAGATGTGTTACAGCCCAAATGCATATCAAGAGCTTGTCTGCCACTATCCTGTATAATAAACACTAACTGGACAGTCTAATTCTAACCTTGTTGGACACTTGTCTTCCCTCTAACAATCTGAAACACCATCAACCACAGTGTCAACAGATCCCTTTACCGCTGTCACCAGAAACCTCCACATGTTTCTAAAAGTGCTGTGAGACCAGACAAATGGTGGGAGTGAGCTTTACAAAATGCTAATTTACGGAGCTTGGTCAAATCTCATGCAAAAAGCCCAGATAATTAATTTGTCGCATTGCTGAAAGACAGGAAGATAGCAGGACCAACACTACTAGATATCCTTGTGTTTTACAATATTTATAACACTTTACATTACTCCAAAGGGCTGGTTTTAACAGTATAGCAGGTTGCCAGTAGGTTAAATTGTAAATGAGTTTAAAGTCCGTAAACTGTGTTAGGGACATGTGCAAGACTCAAATAACCAAACCATGTGCGTGAGGAGCAGCAGAGCCGGGTCAAGAACTAAGTGGCTACTGTGTCAAGGTACTCTATGGGACTGCTAGTTCGATGTAGTACTTGGCCGGTCAACAAAACAGTCCATCCCCAGTGGCCAGTCAACGAAATGATGCATTCGCCGGCCGACCTCTCCTGCAAACGCAGCTACGGGACGGTTGACATACCAAAGAGAACCACACTGAAGCCCTGGCCTTTGATGGCCCTCAAAAGGGAGACACGTCTTGAACCTAGACCCCAAAAGAGATCTCCCAGTCATTACTAGGTTTCACTCAAGCCTTTTAAGCCAGACGCTGTCTCTCAGTGACACGACACAAGGGAAGCTTCAAGAAATCTTGCAGTGATATGAAAAACTAACTGAAACAGTCAGCAACGAAATAGACAAATCGAGAACAGATGTGGCTACAGTCAGTGCAACCTGTTCATTTTGTCCCCGCAAAAACTTCAATCCGTTCGGACAATAAGCAGGATCTGCATGTAAACTTTTAAAGTCACAACCCTGATGAAGGATAAGTAGCAAAAATAGGCATACCTCTCTTTTTATTTTTGGGTTGTATAACCGTGCAAACTATTCACAAAGACATCAAAGCACTTTACATGAGCACCAGATAATAATAAACCAGATGGCTTATTTTTGGGGGGGGCACTGGGAGGAGGTCAAGTGATTTGGCGGCCTGGCTACAAATGGCTAGGCGGACCCTGAGATTTGTGAAGTTTGGGTGAAGATGCAACAGTGAGGTGGATTTAGTACGGCAAAGCTGGATCAGCAGGGCTTGGCTCGCTGCCTGTACAAACCCCGGGCCTGATTCTTCAAAGCCGCATTTAATTACTTGTTGTAGGTGCCAGCACACTATGTCCTTACTTGCTTACAGGCGCCGAATTCCTGACAAAAAAAACTCCCAAGTTAACACCTGCCTTCATAGGTTTTCTTCCATCTGTCATCGCCCGTCTCAGAGTCCTCTTAACACTTTCAAAGGTGATCAGGCTCCTGGGCTTGTGTGCTACTGCTGTTCCTCTCCCGCAGCACATAGTGTATACAAGTGCAAATCTGCAGGCGGAAGGCAGTGCACTCTTCCCCCAGCGAAGCCGGACCCAAGGTTGCAGCAGTGACCTGTGCAGCCCTAGCCATAATGCCCCTGGAAACTCTCAAAGCTCCGAGGAAAAGGGGGAGATCCATTTCTCACCCCCTTACTGGCCTCTGCAGACTAACCCTGGGCATTAAATAAAGTTTCAGAAAAAGATGGTCTTTGGGAGAGACATTTGCACTGCTTTGGAGCACCCAGACCAATCATTTTTAGAGACAGGAGGATGGAGAAGGCTGATCATCTTCACATCATACATGAATACTACAATTCATGTATTATCTATGCAGCCAGAGAGACATGCAAGAACTTTGTAATGTGGCAGAATTTTTTTAAAAATAAATTATAACAAGCACTGAAAATGCAATAGGTCTCGCCCTCCTTTAAGTTAAAGCAATTCCGTTTGTAATTAGGTAGCCTTTTAGCTTTGCTTTTATTAGTGTTTTTCAAACTTTCATGTACACAACTTGTATATGTACAGAACCCACCTGTTAGCCCGGGACAAGAGAAGGCGGTGAGGAGGTAATTTTGCTTCACATTTTGGGCTAGGGATGATTTTCACCCATGCCCCCGCTCATTGAAACTCTGGACACTATCAGGTTGGAACGGTTGGGGAGCTGAGGGGATTCCGTGTTCCACAGGAATGACACGGGGAGCCAACACCATCGTAGCAACAACCCGCCCCAAGCAACATCGCCCAGAAGTGCTTTTTACACAACGGTGCATGCTGGGACTGGTAGTCACAGAACATGGAGTGACTACCAGTGATGACAAAGGACTGCTTTGAACATTTTGAGGGCGGAGCGTAGCACGACTATCCAATCAGCAAAGGGCAAGATACTTATCTTTGAAATCCGCCCTGCACCTGATGACATACACCACTGGCGCTGAGGAAGGCTGAAGTAAATGCCGAAATGCATTCGCCGAGAGTGGGAAGTGGTTTTTCGCTCTCTTACCTCTGTAACAAGGAATAAAGGTGTTTCCTCGCAAGACAGACAGACAGACAGACAGACAGACAGACAGACAGACAGACAGACAGACAGACAGACAGACAGACAGACAGACAGACAGACAGACAGACAGACAGATAGACAGATAGACAGATAGACAGATAGACAGATAGACAGATAGACAGATATATACACACACACACACACACCAAGTTTGCCCCAGAGCTCAAGGACGCCACTCGTGCAGGAGAGAGTTCACAGAACTTTAAAATGTTTTGAGACGATGTGCTGGTTTTTAAATATAGGTCCTTGACGCATTTCGGTGAACATTACCTTAATCGTAGGGCGGGGCAAAGAGTAAAACCATGGCTGAACTGCAAACGTATTATTCCGCTATATACACACACACACACACACACACACACACACACACACAAGCGAGTAGAGGAGCAGCAGAGAGCGAGTAGAGGAGCAGTAGAGGAGCAGCAGAGAGCGAGTAGAGGAGCAGCAGAGAGCGAGTAGAGGAGCAGCAGAGAGCGAGTAGAGGAGCAGCAGAGAGCGAGTAGAGGAGCAGCAGAGAGCGAGTAGAGGAGCAGCAGAGAGCGAGTAGAGGAGCAGCAGAGAGCGAGTAGAGGAGCAGCAGAGAGCGAGTAGAGGAGCAGCAGAGAGCGAGTAGAGGAGCAGCAGAGAGCGAGTAGAGGAGCAGCAGAGAGGGAGTAGAGGAGCAGCAGAGAGGGAGGAGAGGGAGGAGAGGGAGGAGAGGGAGTAGCAGAGAGGGAGTAGCAGAGAGGGAGTAGCAGAGAGGGAGTAGCAGAGAGGGAGTAGCAGAGAGGGAGTAGCAGAGAGGGAGTAGCAGAGAGGGAGTAGCAGAGAGGGAGTAGCAGAGAGGGAGTAGCAGAGAGGGAGTAGCAGAGAGGGAGTAGCAGAGAGGGAGTAGCAGAGAGGGAGTAGCAGAGAGGGAGTAGCAGAGAGGGAGTAGCAGAGATATATTTAACGATGACAATAGTGTTTTTACAGAAAGGTTGTTGTCTATCCTCATAATTCTTACCACTTTCCTATTCATTTTAAATGACTTTAGAACAAATAAAGACTTAATTCCCCTGGACGTATTGAACTTATGATGCAATGAGCTAACTTGTAGTTGTGGCACTAAAATCAAGGAAGAATCTCAGTCCTAAAGGTCTATTTAAAGCCCTAATGATTGAGACCTACACAGTGCCTTATTCTTGTGCAAGGCCACAATCTTCAGACAGATCCTTCCGCTAACCATTCTGTGAAACAGAATTTGCCAACCATCCCATGACGTCCTCTAGAGGTAAACCAAATGGACTTAAACTGTCTTCGGGCAGATATAGGAGAGTTCACTATTCCTGATGGAAAGGGACTGTACCCCGAGTTGGAGGAGCCTGACCAAAACAGGTCAAAAAGGGAGTACACTATGTTGGCAGAGCAACGCAGCTTGTGTAGGTACCAGCATCTGCGGTATCTGCTAATCTGAGAGTACTACTTCTAAAAAAGAGACTGTGCACTGAACTAAAAAGTATTCTTGTCAAAGTCAGAGTCACTATAATGTAGAGTTACAACCCAGCTGCAAAATGCTACATAAGAAAGCACAGGTCGTAAGGTGGATGACTTAATGTTAATGGTCTCGAAAGCATACTCCAAATCAATAAAATATTGTAAAACTTTATAACACTGGAGCAGGTTTCACAAAATTACGTTTTCTATTCCTTTAAACTTTGCATACATATATTTATGATACGTTTCGGTTCCAACGTTGGTAGGCAACTTCACATTTCACGGGGAGACAACATCAAGAAAAGAGAAAAATACATAAAAAGCGCTTGGCTTTTACAAAGGCAGCCGTGTGAACACACGCTGCCTTTGCCAAAGGGGAATGATCACAAAAAAGTGTGTAGCGGCTTATTAGGAGACACTGTATCCCGCCGCAAGTAAAAGATAAAATCCTGGTGGGCGGGGCTTAAAGGAGACAGGGTGACAACAAGCGCCTATTGACATGCCTACAGTGCAATCATTGCACTGCCTTTGGCATAATTCGTGACTAAAAACGAGGCCCACAAATCAAAACTTAAGGCAGAGCTGAGACCAGGCTTCTGGAATCGTATCTATTCCAAGAAGCCTCGTAAGACGAGGCCGCGCATGCGCTGCCTACGTCAGGCAGAGACCTAAAAAAAAAAAAATCTTTTTTTTTTTTAAAAATGATGCCGAACCCATGGTAGCACCAAATGGGCTTTAAGTGGTTGGCACTTCATGGGAGTTTAAAGGTATGGTGCCTAATTTCAGTGCAACCTTATATTCCATCGTCACATATGGTTTGTCTCAGGTGCGGCCATACAATTAAATAACAAAATATGCTTTCTATTCAACAAAAGCCGGGCATTCATGGCAACAAACCAGATCGAGCTTGGTAGGACGGAAGTACCCTTTTCAATGTATTTTACAATATTAAGAAGGGTTTATGGTGAATTTTGCAAATTTGGGTAGTAACATGTGCTTTGCAGTGAATTAAGGGCAAAGGTTGTAGGTTAATGCATTAGAGTCTGGCCCACTACTATCTACATGGCCCTTGCGTCCAAACAGCGCAACTTTCCATGTTGTCACAGAGTTTCAGCAATATTTAAGCCCAATTAAGTTACTTCGCCTAGAATTTATGTAGACATATTAAATAACATTGTTACCACTACAATAAGCAAACAATTACCACAGATACTATCGGAAACAATACAGGCTGTGTCTCCCTAATTAGGAAACTGAGAAAAACAAAGATAAAACCTACAACCGGTCTCAGCATCCGCTTACTGCAGATGTTCGAAACCCTAACTCGATTATATCAATGAGATCCTGGTAGGATCCGGAGAGGATGAACACGAGACAAACATAAGCTCTAGTAATTAGGTTTGAAAGTTTGTTTGGTTATCAGAATGTAATTAACAGGATAGATAGCTCTGCGTTATAATGTAGAGATATATCAAATGCATGTATTTAAACTTGTGAGCGGCCGGGGTCAAAACAGAGCAAGATGAGGATGGAATTTCATCTACAAGAATGATAAAGGTATTAGCAAAGGCAATACGCCACGCAATTTCGACCTATTTGCTTTGCCACAACTTTTTTCTAATGCATTTCAGCATCAGCAAAAAAAATCAATTTATAAATAAAAAGAATAAACCTGATAATGCATACGTGTGCGTGAAACATGTGTACATATTGGGTTCTAAGGTTGCCCTTTGCATTACCACAATGCACAGGCAGTGGTAATGATGCTGCAAACATTTTGTTTGTTTAAATTTATCGTTCCAAAAACATTGTGAGCAATAAATTACAACAACAAAAATTTTATATTTTTTTTACTAAGGGAACCAGCAACAAATTAGGGCTGCCGGGAATACCAAAAAAAATAAAAATCAGAACAAGATGAGGAAGAGCTGAAACAGGAGGGGCGGACAGGTGGATGGAGTTATTGCCAATGAGCGGTGGAAGTTTCATGGCTGCGGTGGGATAAAGCCAGTGAGGAGTGAGACAATGAAGGAGCTTTGTTTAAAATCAAAAATAAGAACAAATAAACTGAAAGGGAGTGATGGAGGAAGCAACAAATGAGCTGAGGCGAGCAGGACAAAAAAAAAAAAGGATAAAAAGGAGGGGATTTAAGTCAGGAGCAACAACAAAACACGTACTCACACCAACTACTGCAAGAAAGAAAAAGTAGTTCCACAATGTAGCGCTGTAGAAGTATATATGTCATCCAATCAGGGAAAGGAAAACAAAAGGAGAAAGAAAGGTCATTGAATAAGAAGCAAGCAAAGGAAATTGACAAGAAAGGCAATCTAAAGCAATGGACTGACAAGTCTCACTTTAAGTAGACAGCTCAGTACTGTCAGAAGAGGAGACCTAATAAAAATAAGAAGTGGTTGCATTAGACTTGAGCCACCAATGACAATCACTTGTACACAGGTGCTGCCCTGCAAAGCGTTACACTAAACACTGAACAGAGACCTGAAAAGAGGATTACTGACAAAGACTGGTAACAAGAGTATCAGGACAGGAATTGGCAACAAAGACCATTAATAAAGTAAAAAGATGACCCCCACAAAAAAGAAGAGCAACAAAGACCATTGCTAGCGCGGCGGGCAGTGAAACCACCAAAAAGGAGACTGCCAAAGAGGACCACTGCTACATAAGGGCAATGAAGACCGGCAACAAAGAGAATGGCAATGAGGATCACAAATACATAAAGCATTGGCAAAATCAATATGTTTTGACTTTGGACTCCAGAGCCTTTGCCAATGGGTTTTTTAACCATGCTGCCCAGCATTGGGGGTGCTGTGCAGCATGGCTAAAAAATAAAAATGCCTTTCACATGGCCTGTTGCATAATTTTGCAGTCACGTGCACAAACACAGGGGGGCGGAAGCACCTCCGGGGTTAAAGGGGACAAGCAGTAACACTGGGGGGGGAAAAAAAAGCAACAATGAGAAAATGGAACGCAGAAGGACCCTTGGTGGGGGGTGTAAACAACATGGGAGGCATGGGTGGGAAGCAGATGACCTAGAAAGAGCAATGTGATGCCTGAGGGAAGCAACAGGCAAAAGAGCGCAACGTGGAGCGGGCAAACAAGAAACACGGGTGAGAAAGCAAGAGGGTAAGAGCAACATGGAGGGTGTGGCTAGAAGCACACCGATGACAAAGAGCGACACAGAGCTGAGGAAGAGAAGTAGACGAGGTAGACAGCTGGAAAACACATGCACACCCCATGGAGTACTTAACCCAAAAGAAAAAAGCAGTGCTTGAAAAATAAGCAGCAGAAGCATAGCAGCCAGCTAATTAAAGGAGATGGTAAAAAAGCTATGCGCCCAGGGAAGAACAAACACAAGATTGACAAGCTAGGACATGAAGAAGCACGCAAACGAGTGGCAAAAAAGACAACTAATTCTAATTAATCAGCGGACTCCAAGCCCTGTATGTTCTTGGTAAGCTCACAATAAGTCTCACAACAAACAGTACATGCTATGTCTAGTAGTAGGCAAGACCTAAAGAAGGGGCAACAAGAATACAGAGAGGGGCAGCAAGGACCAGAAGTAGAGAGGCAGGCAGCCTGGATCATTGTCATTGAGATGGCCAATGAAGACCATTCATACAGAGACTGACAAAAGGCACTACTGATATGCACAACAGAAAGGAGGATTGTGTTTCATATTGATTGGAAAATAATTCTGACGTTTTGCTGAATCTAATTTTCTGTCCATACCTCCTTTATACCAATGGGAATTCGTTGCTTCCTTACTTTTAATGTCTTTTCCCGTTTTTTTAAATTATTGTTGAATCATTATTTTTTAACATTGCATTGTGTAATAAATAAATTGTCCAGTATTTTTCATAATTTCGTTTGTGTTTGCATTTTGCCTTATTATCACAGTATTTTGTTTGTTCGTATTTTTCTGTCTAATTTCGAACGTTTGTCACTTCAATTAGGTGTCCCAAAGGGAATTTTTGCTCGACTAAATAGACTACTGATATGAAGCCAAGTAAATAGGACCACCGCTACGGCGACAGGCAGTCTGAACCACCCTACAGAGATACACAGAGATACACAAAAAGGAACACTGTTACAGAGACTGACAATATAGGCCACATTTATAGGGACTTTAGGTCCACCAGGGCGATGCTCAACTAATTTAATATAAATTCAAATTGATATACAAAAATATTTGTACATCTTAGAAATCTAAATATTTCACAGTGGTGGGTACCCACAAAGTAGCTATCGCTCAGACTTTCCAATGACAAGGCATTTGCACAAAATATGGTAAATCAGCTTGGTAAACTAAAAGGTCCAGCTTTCCAATGTTGGTGTGGATTGGATCAGGGTAAAGAGAAACGTTGGGGGTTCAGGGTGGGCAAAGTAGTAATTGTCCCATTTTAGTTCCCATAGGAGGATTTGCTTGTGTCCAGAGCCCAAACTGCTGAAAGTTTTTACACGGAATCACGCTTAGTAGCTTAAGAGATATTTGTGTCTTAAAAAGATGCCACACCGGCTTGAAAGGGATAATTCTTTGGCATTTCTCGAACATTTAGACTTCCATAAATCAGATTTGATTTTTTCCTCAAGTGTTACGGACAGTGGCTGAGAGGGTCACCATTTGAGGAGGTAGAAATGCCATCCATTCTAGGAAGAGTCTATAGTCAAACAGGACTGGCCATTTTACAGGGACACCAATCAGGTTTTCACCAAGGGATTTGTATATACTCATTATCATGGGCTCAGTGATCCATCAATGGGGTTAAAGAGTGTCACACGCAGACATGTGTTGCACAATGCCACAAAGATGTACACCAAAGGGAACACTAAGGGACATGAACATGCTCCCAGTCATTGACTCAAAGACAGCTAAAGACACAGGGACAGTCACACCAGGACACATGCATGTGTCCACTGCCACTCAGACACACTGAGGGAAATGAACATGCGCACCATCAATGAGTGACACACTAATGGCACTTGTTCAAGTTTCCATTGTTCAGGAGAGGTCCGAGACATTCATAAATGCAAGTTTTCCACACAGACCAGGTACACACAAGCATTAGAGCAAGTTTCACTCAAACAAACAGGTCTATCCCATGCACAAGCTCCCCTCACTCAGAAAAGTCCCTGCAGATCAAAGAGTAAAAGATTCCCTCACATGCATGCAGAAGGCAAGGCTTCCTTCACTCATAATAGGTCATACTTGCATAAGTGAAAGCTTCCCTTACACAGACCACGTCTAGGATATGGAGACGTGGAATGCTTCCCTCACCTCAAAATAGAACCTGCACATGCAAATGTCAAACTGCCCACACTCCGCTCATGTCCAGGACATGCAGACGTGCAAGCTTCTGTCACTTAACGCATTCCGCATTGGAAACCTTCCATCCTCAAACCATGCATATAAGTGCATGCTTCACTCACTCAGAATTGGTCTAGCACATGAATAGGTGCAAACTTCCCTCCCTCCGTAAATACAAGCAGAAGTACAAACTTGATACACCAATAGAGTCAAATGCTAAGTGGGTTGACTTAGTCAAAACAATTCCCAGACAAGCCAAAGTGCAAGCTTCACTTCACTTAGAACCGGGCAAGCGTATGAGTAAATTTAAGCTTCTCTTAGTTTCCTCACTCAGAACAGCTCCTACACTAGCAAAAGTGCAAGTTTCCCTCACTCACACAAGCTTGACACCCCAATGGAGTTAAAGGCACAGTGAAGTGGTGACATTCCAATTTGTCCCAAAGTGTAAGCTTTTCATTAATTGGGCCGGACTGCGAACACAGGTGCCCTGGCATTCTGCCGGACCGGCGAGGGGGTGGGGGTGGGTAGGGCGGGGAGGGGTAATTCTATCGAGAAGCAGCGATGCTTTCACTTCAGCACTGCTGCCAATTTTGTTACCGGGCCGAAATTGCAGCACTGCTGCAAAAAATCGGCCCCCAGTAACAAAATCGGCCCCCAGCAACAAAATCGGCCCCCAGCAACAAAATCGGCCCCCAGCAACAAAATCGGCCCCCAGCAACAAAATCGGCCCCCAGCAACAAAATCGGCCCCCAGCAACAAAATCGGCCCCCAGCAACAAAATCGGCCCCCAGCAACAAAATCGGCCCCAGCCTACCGGGAAAACGGCGGTGCCCGCACCAACCAGTCCAGCCCTGTTCAATCAGAGCAGGTAATCACATGCAGAAGTGCAAGCTTCAGTCACTCAGAGCAGGTCCGGATCATACAAAAGTGTACAATTCCCATGAGGAAAATAAGATAAGAAACAAGTGGAATGCACATTACAACCAGATATATAGTAAGCAGAGGCAGTAACAATGATGTAGTTATAGTCTATAACTACATCATTGTTATAGTTCATGTGTACTTTCAATTGAAAATGTTTTTTTTGATTTGCCTAGAACCCTTTGGACCCACAGGACAGATTTGCATGTAATCTGGCAAATGTCTTCCTTAATCAGGTCCAGTATTCAATAAACATCCGTTCCTTTGGAAAATAAATTATTAAAATTGGTGCGGCAGTGTGGGATAAAAAAGGCTTAGTGTTAGAACCGGGAGTCTCTGGTTGGCAGAGGTAAGTACCTTAGCCCAAGTAGGGACCCCTGGTTCCGGTCAGGGCGACGGAATAACCCTCTGAGATAACCCCTGCTCACCCTCTAGGTAGCATGGCGCGAGCAGTCTAGGCTAAACAGAGGCAATGTGGATAACATTTGCACTTAACACAACAATAATCCCCAATCCACCACAAACAGACCACACAGGTACGTATATTTTATAAAAATATATAGCTTTATCTAGTTTCAGCATGTAAATGAAGCAGTTGCATGATAATCACTTCTTTAGACAACTTAGCATTTCATCTTACAGGTTGCACTTAATTTCTAGGATGGTACTTGTAAATAGGCAGTTCTTGTCATTTAAAACAATAGTCTCAGGTTCCAAACAAAAATAGTCTCTAGTCTCTCAGATCAGGGGTCTAAAAATAATGCCCCCTGGTTTCTCTTCGATCCGCTCTAAAAACGAGCAATAAAACACAATGCCCCCTTTGGCCCCCACCTCGGGGCTTCAAGCGCTGTCAATGCGCTTCTGCGCGAGGCTCGGGGACTCTCTCGTCCCAGGTGCAGCCTCGCGCCTCCTTGAAACTCAGGCGCGCCGGCCGTGCAGATTGCACGCGTCCCCGCCCCGGCCGGTCCCCTTTCTCTCCCGCCCGCTCTCGACAATCCAACGAGCGGCGGGGGAAGCGGTGAGGCTCACCTGGTGGGGGGACAGCTGGCCAGGGGTGCGGGACGCTTCCAAGTCCCTCGGCGGGGTCAGATCTCTTCCCCGGTCCCGGCGGTCATCTCCCGGCTCCTCGGCAGCTTCAGTCGAGGCAGCCAATACCGTCGCGGCTCTCCAGACGAGCCCCTCTGAGCGCGAGGCCGCCAACCAATGGCAGCGCGGCCTCGCCGATGATGCTATGCTCCGCGGGCCAATCACGGCCCGATCCTGCTGATGACGCTGCGCCGCACGGGCCAATCCCGTCGCGGCGTTAGTGAGGGGGCCCGGCTCCCTCCACCAATGGGAGCGCGGCGGCTTCGTTCTTCGCCGCGGCAGCTCCTGGATCTCGGAGCAAGTTGCGGGGGGTTTTCCTGGCCCCGGGCCGCGGTGGTGATTTGGCGGCAAAGGGTTTTCAAGGGCGCTGGTCTCGACTAGACCCCCCTCTCGACCTTGCCACCACCTGGGAGCGGATTTCACGAGGGGAGGCTCCACAAGCCTCCGACCCTCACGGTTAATGTGCCGATGAGCACACCGATCCCTTCCTCACGCTCCGTAGTCCAGCACCACGCGTCTCGGGTCCCAACAGCACGATTTTTCAGCCGTTTTCTGGGATAGCTTTAGGAACCTTTAGTCCTGGGTTCCCAACAGGAGGCCAGCTCTTCTCAGGCCCTTGGAGATTCAGTTGTAGACACAGCACACAGCAGAGTCTTGGCAGTTTCAAGTAGGCAGGGTCACAGCACACAGCAAAGCCCCTTTCTTCTCCTCAGCTTCCAGGTAGACAGTAGAACAGGTCAGCCCTTAGAGCACACAGCAAGGCAAGCTTCCTTTGGTTCTCTAGCCGTCCTCCTTCCAGCCGAGGTTCCTTCTTGGTTGCAGAGTTTCAGAATCTAAACTTCTGTAGTCAGGGGTCCTTTCCTTATACCCCTCAATGTCTTTGAAGTTCTTTGAAGTCTTTGTGCATGGAGGCCCTTGGTCCAGTCTAAACCAGTTCTGGGGGTTGCGGAGCACTGAGGTGTCTCTGGCTCTCTTCTTCCTGTCAGCTTCAGGGCCAGAGGTGTCCGTTGTCCATCAGGAGGGGGCTAGCAGTGGGAGGCAGACCAGCACAGCCCAGCACTTATCAGGCATTCCTTCCTCCCACCTCCCAGGCAGGCAGATGTGCCCTTTCATCCCCGGGATGGCTCCGACCCTCTCCTCTGGGGCTCTGCAGCCCCCCCTGTCACATCCAGACCAGGCAGGCATTCCACAAACCCAGGCACACAAAGGTTTAGACAAGAGAACAACCACTTTCTAAAAGTGCTATTCTCCCACACAGGATTTAAAAACACCCTTCACTAAAAGATGTGTCATTAAATTCTGAGTTCAGGGATATCTTTCACTTATGTCCCATCTTGTTCCTATGGGAAGATAGGCTGGTATCACATGGGCCCAGCCTCCTCCATGTTAATCTATGGAGCAAGATAGCCTTTCAGCAGTGAGCACATAAAATGGCTGCAGCCCACTACCAGAGCATATTACCTGCACTAGTACATGCTCTACCTTATCCATACACTGCACCCTGCCCAGGGGGGTACCTTGAGCCTTCCATAGGGGTGACTGATGTGCACAGACAGGGAAGGGTTAGGCCTAGCCAGTGGAGACACTGGCCAGGGGGACAGGCAGTCTCTGACTGCACACAGGCTCTGCGCTGGCAGGCCTGAGTCACCATTTTAAAGCTACTCATGTGGGTGGCGCAATCTGCGCTGCAGGCCCACTAGTAGCATTTGTCATCACCAGCCCTGGCACACCCAGTGCACTTTACTAGGGACTTCGTGGTGATACAAATATGCCAATCAGGTATATTCAATCAATATCACAATTCACAGAGGGAGCACTTACACTCTGGCACTGATCAGCAGTGGCAGAGTGTCCAAAGCATCTAAATCAGCAAAAACGAAATCCAGCACAGCATCAAAACACATGAGTCAGAGGCAAAAAGATGGGGGAAGAACCACGCCAAAAGGTGTCAGGTCTAACACTTAGGTTTCACAATTTTAGCTCCTATAGAAAATGTTGCTTGCACCGAAAGCCCAAACTTCTTAACAGATTTACATCACATGCATGAAAGCTATACTTTACTCAGAAATTGTGCTTTTGGAGTAAACGGGTCCAATAATTTAAGAGTTGGTGTTTTTAAAAGTTGTCAGGTGGCTTTAAAGGGTTAACACTTTTGCATTTCTCTGCTGTTTAAGCTTTGTTTTAGAAGAGCCACCATATGCAGCAGAAAACACTCCATTTTGTGAAACGTCAATTCAGCATCTAGACACACTCGGGGGCATACCAGGGGACATAATCATGCTCCTCATTACTGACTCACTGATACACCAATGAAGTGAAAGACAGTCACAACACGTGTTATATAATTTAAGATACCAGTTTTTGAAAATACACATTCTCAAAGAATTATTGTAGGACTGCATTTCATTCATCGAAGCAATAATCACGTATTAACTATTTTATTTCCATTACCATATTTTATTTTATATAACTTTGCAAAATGTTGCATTAAAAACACATATGAAACTCAAAAAAACAAAGTTAGAAACTTTATTTTTTGTCCAAAATGGCCAAAACAAACCAAAAATCTCCACTTATGCTTTGAGGCGCAAATCACGATTCTGGTCACCTCCTTGCGCTGTGTGACATCACAGTATTAAAGACAACATGCATGACATACCAATGCCACCATTAAAACAAAATCATGTAAACATATGCCAAGAAAATTCCAACATTACCTCTCAAAGTGTAAACCAAAACAGAGTTTGTGTGGCACCATTGTCACAGACAAAGAATCACGTATGTATAGCAAGGACTCATTGGCAGTATACCACTCACTCAAATACTTTCACAAAGACAGAAATACAGTGCAATATTCAGAGCCAAACCACACATGGCAGTCCAATTTGAAGAGCACCACTGTCTCAGATCCAGAATCACACGGGCACAGAGACATTCAGAGATACACATAGGAACACATGTGGGGCACTCACCAGACTTTGGGGGCATCTTGCACTTACCGGGCGACAGCGCGTGTGGTCCCCAGCCGCCGCAGGCAAACGCGGCCGCTGGGTAGAACTACACTACCCAGGATCCCCTGGGACGCCGACTTCCGTGCTCCCCGGACTTCCGCGCCTGGAGGCGCTTAAATCCCAGCAGCCCCTCCGGTGGAGCGGGGCACTCACCAGACTTTGGGGGCATCTTGCACTTACCGGGCGACAGCGCGTGTGGTCCCCAGCCGCCGCAGGCAAACGCGGCCGCTGGGTAGAACTACACTACCCAGGATCCCCTGGGACGCCGACTTCCGTGCTCCCCGGACTTCCGCGCCTGGAGGCGCTTAAATCCCAGCAGCCCCTCCGGTGGAGCGGGGCACTCACCAGACTTTGGGGGCATCTTGCACTTACCGGGCGACAGCGCGTGTGGTCCCCAGCCGCCGCAGGCAAACGCGGCCGCTGGGTAGAACTACACTACCCAGGATCCCCTGGGACGCCGACTTCCGTGCTCCCCGGACTTCCGCGCCTGGAGGCGCTTAAATCCCAGCAGCCCCTCCCGCGTCGCGGGAGCGCGCGGGGCCGCGCCGGGCTAAGCCCGGGCAAAGGGCGGGCCCTCTGTGGCCCTCAGAGGCCAGAGGAGGACGGGACGGGCCACTACACTTGGTTTTACTACAGGAGGAGGTAAAATCAGATGCTATCCTTTCCCCCTCTGTTGTTTTGATTTGTACATTGTTTCTATTGGTATCCTGTTTCCCAATCACGATGTCAATCTGGGAAGAATTGAATGCCATGTGCGGTACCAACTATGCCCAGGATTTATTAACTCCACCCATAGTTGTCAGAGACAATGAACTAATAGATTTCACACCTCCCGCATCCCCCGAACCAACTTTCTGTAGCCCCCATTTATCCGCCCCAAACCCTGTTTCACAAACTTTGGATAAAGTGGAGACTCGACTAAACGACCCCGTATCCTCCCTTCATTTGACCCTGCTGGCCCAAATCGAACGAATGTTAAACAGTGCTCTATCACCACTGGTCGCAAAAATTTATGATCTGGGGGAGAGGCTGACCAGGATCGAAAACACTGTAATAAGGTCCCTCCCACCAAATGCCAACACGATGATATCCACATCCTCCACCCTTACTAACGTTCATGAAAGGCCTATGAATAATGCTTCTACCATACTTCCCACTTGTGACCCCCCTCCTATACCACCCATCCTAAGTGGTAGCAACGCTCCTCCTAATACCACTCACAGACTCCTGGAAAGAAGGCATCAATTGGACCTACCCCCGGAAGCTGCGCCATACGTTATCGTGCTCTCTGGGGTCCCTGAACTCACCCCGGGTAAACGTGAACTACAGCAGGACCTAATGAATAAAGCCATTTTCTGGCTTAAAAACCATAGACCTTTACCATCTGTTTTAGACGGCGGGATATTGAGCGTCAGGAGGGTGGGGTGGCTTGGTTCCCTGCCCAAAAATGTCCCAGGAGATCTGATTCTAATTAAGTTTAAGGACAGAAACATTGCTCCCTTTTTACGTTCTACCCAACACAAGGTTGGAGATGGCTCCATCCGTATCTGGGATCTGCATGATTTTTATCCCGGCCCCGGTGTACCAAAATACTATCATACCTGATGACAAAGGAGGATTTTGTGTATTTTGGATTGGGATCTTGAATAGTTTCATTCGTCAAACTGCCTTAGCTTGCCCTAAACAGTTTGTTTCTTCTTTTAATTATGTTTTGATTTGCTGCATTGGTCCTCTGTATGTTTGTATCTTTTCTTTGCTTGCTTTTATGGTTTTAAATTCAAAAGCCGAATAAAGCTTATTTTGAAACCTTTGAAACCACATGTGTACAACGTTGCTCTCTCCCATCAGAGCTACAGACAAATAGTCAGATACATTGAAGTACACTATTAGCAGGTCACCAGAGGCAGAAACTAACGCATGAATGGAGATGGTGTCTGGCATAATCAGGGACACTCTTTGTTCACCTCTACTCTCGCTAGGATAAGACAAGCCTTCTAAAACAGGTCAGACATGGTAGAATACCTCGACTGACTTCTTGTGACCTCACCATACACAATCACCTATAAAATTAAGAATATCCGAGCGGTCTCTGGATTTTATAATTTCAGTGCACAATCTACACTTGTGCACGACTAGCACAACTCCACGTCAAATGGCAAGGGTTACTTAATGTAGCTTATTCCAATGAGGTATGGGTGGATGTTATTATGAACATGGATAAAGGAATCAGAGAGACCAGAATAAAATGTATTATTTTCACATTTCTTCACAACCGGTACTGGTCACCTCAAAAACTCAAGACAGCCGGCTTAGTACACCATTGTACCTGTTGGAGGTGTCCACAGGAGGATTGCGATGTACTACACATTTTATTCCGATGTTCAGGTTTTGAGAGAATACTGGTCTTCCATAACTACCTCTCTATACAGCTAGCTATACGTGTCCATTTCTTTAACGGAAACATGAGTCATATTACATGACATTACTGATCTCCCAATTTAAAAAACCATACGAGACGATTGATAGCTATCGCACTTACTGTTGCATAAATGTGTATTACGGCATTGGAGACCACAACATCATACACATGATGAATGGATTATTGAAATGTATAAAATGGCATCAGATGAAAAAATTGACCGATTGAAGGATAATGTTGGAATTTTCATCCAAATTTGGAATCCTTTCTAGCTAATACATATGCTATTTCTAGAAATACTTATTGTATTTCCTCATTATGAGGGAGAATCTTAAGAGATTCCTTTTTTCATCTCCTTTCCTTATTAACTCATTATCTATATTTATGCTATTAGGACTATTGACACTTTAGCCATTAACTCTATTTTAATTAGGAATTACTGTTCACCTATTGAACACTGTTGAATAGCAGGAATCTCTCCAATAGAAATGTTATATTTGTATGATATTATCTCTACTATATATATCTTCTAACCACGTATATGGTTTAATACATATTGCATAATATCTACAACATATTCTCCCTTGTACAACTTCACCATTTCTGTCTCTCCAGGTTTTTTTTCTTTCAGGTCTTCTACCTAAGACCTAATTCACAGCTGAATGCATTATGAATATCTCCGATATAGCATCTATTGATATCTATATTATGTTTTTTATTCTGAGAAGGTAATAATTAGTATTTTACTGTGTGTGACAATTTGATTTATTGTTCAATTCTCTTTTTTGCCGTATTGTTTATATATTGACATGCAGTTCTCAATAAAAACATACAAAAAAAATTGCATTGGTTTTTAAAAATTTGTTGTTTTTTTAAATAAAATAAAACTATCCAAATATATGGCATGCAGCGCTGCCCACCGCACTCCACCCGGCTCACTGTATTGCTATTATCTCGTAAGACCAACCCCCACCCCTTGAAGACATTGCCTGCCATTGGGCAATTCTTTTATGGTTTGTGTTTCTCTATACTTCCAGGTTATTAAGGGTACTAAAGAAGGGAAATGCAGCATGTACAATATAACATTGTATGATTTACAAATGTGATACAAATGTCAATCAACTGACCTATAAATAATACTTTAGTAGCAATGTGTGGGCTAGCAGCTAGCCAGGGATGGCGTGTATGAATTGTGATACGGGCAGATGGCAGAAACTGATAGTCGTATCCAGAAGCACAATTTCAGAGTAGAAGCTAAAAGATGGAGCCAATCGAACTAAAACCAGGAACCAAAATCAAAACCCCACTTAGCAAATCCTGCCAAGCAAAATTGGTCGCTTAACAGATCAGGGGGGTCTGAAGTTCTACAATTATGAACTTTATGTAGACTTCACGGACATTAGACATGTTTACTGGAGTAAGTAATTGAAAAAGTAATAGAACAGTTCTGCTTGCAACCTAAACCTATGTTAAAACAAAAAAACAAATATGGAAACAAGACCCTGAAATCTGCCATTTACAAATGACACTTACAGAGCACTAGCATTATTTAGGGTATCACAGCGATTCAGTATCACAGAAAGCATTTCCCAGAGGCATGCTGTGTGCTCCATGAGCACAACATCTGCAGATAGGCGGGAAGTTTAGGTTCTTACATATAACAAATTTGCAAGCACAAATATTTACCAAAAGTTTGGAGTTCTTTTACAGATGTATTTGCAGGTGTTAGTCCATTTGTTCATAGAGTAGTTAATCAAAACTAGAACTGGTGTTTGTGAAGCATACAGACGAGTAGAGTGCATGTTTTAGGCCCTGCTGGAATTGAGTGGTTGTGGTGCAAAGGGCTGCGCAGTGTCCATTTGGACTTGGTCAAAGCTTATTATATCCAGTGGGAGAACACGGCATGTATTCTAGAACACAACCGAAAGCGCCGCCCGCAGTCTGCTACGCGTTTCACGGATGAGCAGCATGCAACCGAACCAGGGGATGCCGCAAACATGACAACCCTCATTTTAAAACATCTGAATAGTTATCCGCCACCTCGGAGCTCGAGTGTGAATGTATGCGTGCGGAATTGCTCAGAGCTGTCAAACATGCAGTTGTGAACACATCCAGCTAGTACCTAGCACAGGAGGGGCTATCGCTTGGGAGCCCGCATCAGAACCCAGGAACAAAGCAATGCCACAGAGGAGGAGAAGAACAGACTTCAGACTGGGGTGCCCCTTGGGGCACCGCGCATCCAGATGTGCATCTCTCCTAAACTACCTTGGGATGGCAAGCCTACAGAACATTCGAAAAAAGCCCGTTTCTCAATTTCAAGAATAACAAACGGCTGAGACAGGCATCGCCAGGCAGCCTTCTTTTTTTGTTCAAAATCCGTTTTAGCTTTTCCTTTCCAGAATCCCAGCTCTGCATGGCTCACATTGGCATGCAGAGGTTGTATTCAAGAGAGGCGATGACAGCAGCTCACTGGTATTTACTTAGGGCTCACAGAACAAAAGGCCACTCACTCAATATGGCGCCAAACAAACCAAGCTTTTGCTCCCACGCGTGCACCAGATTCCAATAGGCCATGACTTGTGAGTGACCTTAAAATGCCCAGTTCATGTGGCAACTTGGACTAAAGAAGCACAAGGCAGCCAGACGTGTTAACACAGACCATCACTGTGGCTATGTCTTCTATGGAACTCAGGCTACGTCAGCATGACGTGAAACAAGGGACTGACCCAAAAAGTGGACTCTACATTACATAATCCAAATCCGTGGATTAAATTTGTCTAGTTGATCAATTTCGAGAAAAAATGCATCCTACAAAGAAAGTAAACAATACTAGAAGGTTTTCTACTTTGGAGATAGTCCAACTAGGGTCCATGTTTACTAGAAGCATTTGGGAAAATGTGAGTGCACAGAGTGAACATTAGAAGGGCAGAGAAAGCCAGTACATCTATAAGCCATTTTCTGGAGAACTAAACAAAAGGTGAACTACTAACTTCACAAATCCAATTACCGTGCAACATTCTGCATCATACATTAAAAAAAAAAAAAAAAAAAAAAAGGACTGGCAAAACAAACAGGTCTGGTGTTGGTTCTCAGACTTTCAATGAACGTTTTATCACGGTTTAAAAAATATACATGTTGAGGGAGCTGGTAAATACTTCCTATCATTGAGAAAAATATGGCTAAAACCACAAATGTTTTTAAACAGCTACTAGACCCGTTAAAAGAAGAACCTTGTGGCTCGAGGAAGTAAGATGGACACAAGACTGGCTACTCAGAAAGCGAACAATCTTGCCTGTGGCATCAAGAGTGTGGAAATTAGAATATAACAGAATGCAAAAGTTAACCTTAAACACTTTTTAGACACGAACAAGTCAGCTCATAAGGGGCTTTTAACTGAGAATAGGTAGACCAGTGTTCAGATTGGGTTTGGAGTATGTCACCTACAATGCCAGGATTGCCCCTGCTGATGGCACAAACTGTGTGATGGAAACTATACAAAACAACCTGGGGGAGTGGCAGCGGAAGTCACATGTGCAGCTGAGAGCACTCGGATTTTCACCTTTGCGTGGATCTGGCTATTGAAGTATAATCAGGGCCACTGTGCAGGGTTTCGTAAATTGTGCGACAAATAAAAATGTAGATTATGCGGCATAATGGGGAACATTTTATAATAGTATTGCTACATTAGTTAATTATTATTAAACTTGGTAACACTTTCTGGGTCTTGGTTGCATTACATTAGTACAAATGTAACTCAAATATATCAATGAGCAACAGAAAGGTGCCCACCAGTCCAGCCTTGCAAAGGTCCTTCCATTGCGCAGCAACACGCGTGATCACATTTTTAGTCACTTTTGAACCATTTGAGCTAGAAACATTTTTTTGGGTTGTTAAAATCTGCAGATAATGCGGCAGATGGTGGATTAAGTGGAAAATGCGGCAAATCTATAATTAAGCGAAAAAACGGGCCTAGTTCAAATGGCCCCTAGTATGACACAGGAACCCTGTGCTACCCTAATCTGAAACAAAGCCAGCTATCGGTTTACCTTGATCAATAATTCCAGAATCCCAACTCCAGCTACAGAGGTCAAGGGGCACTCCACCGACCCTGCCTGACCTCGAGCCCCGATCACCACGGGACTCTAGCTACAGCCTCCTATAGCGCGCACTGCAATAGGTTTCGGAACCCCTCCATACACTAGTGGTGAGAAGCATCCTACAGCAGACGGCACTCGCGCATCTGTACACCACACCTGGTGTGTCAGGAAGGTGTGGCTGTGAGGAAGGTGTGGCGGCTGCGCGCAAAGGTGTGCACCAGTTATTGAGTTCTCACAACATCCCAACGCCTCAACCCGAACACTCCTGCTTTTCATGGCATTTTATCCTATAAGCAGAACATATGTTGTCACGACTCTGTATTTACAGCACTGTGAGAAAGTAAACAAATGTAGAGTTCGCCGGGAGCCGGGAGCTGACCGAACTCCACTCTGTCAGTGTGAGTGTCTCCCTCAGCATGCCACTGCCTCTCCCGCCACTGCAGGCAGAGGAGGGGAGATGTGACGAGTCGAGGCGCTTTAAGACTGCTGACTATTCTCCAAGTGGTATCCCTCTTGGGAGATCAAGAACTAAACACATGAGCGGCCATTTTACCCAGTTTCATACGCGGGAGGAGTGTTACTATAGACGACCTGGCTATAGGAGCTACAACATTCGCAGCCGAGTTCCTCTCTGCGCTCGGGCTGTATGACCATTGGGGCTTTGCGGGGGGTGGCCGACCGGAGGGAGGCTCGCCCCCCCGGGGATTTTGGGGCTCCGGGAGGAAGGGGAGGGGAACCTATAAGGAGGACACAGGAAGGGACTTGGGCAGTTTGGGCTTGGCGGCGGTTTTGGGCTTCTTTTGGGCTGGGAGGGTATATAAACGGCCATTTTGGGTCACTGGGCACCATTTTGATGGGACAGTGACCCAGCAGCCGGGGAGGTGAAGGGGTTTTTTGTTGTGTAGGAGCAGTTAGGGTTTTTAGAGGGCTTTCGCGCGTTGCGGGGTAGGGAGAGAGTCTTTGCCTTACTTGTTGAGATTTGCTGGTCGGTGTCTGTGCGAGGCGGACTGTGGTGCGGAGAAGCGGCGGGCTGACGCGAAGAGCAGAGGAGATGGCGGCAGACGCTCTGGCGGATCCTAGGGTGCAGGAAGCTCTGCGACTTCTGGGGGAGGCTGGCAGGACCGATCTCCTCCGCAGCGACGTGCGGGTAAGGCCACCGCGGCGCGCTGCTGATGGCGCCGCGGCGGCTGTTGCTGCTTGTGACCCGCCGAGGTCACGTGCGCGTAAGGGGGAGGGGGCGGGAGCAGCTAAGAGGGCGGCGCACGGTGGCGGCCTACAGGCGGCTGGTGCGCCGAAGCGAAGGAAAGGCCCAGGGAGAAAGCGCGGTGCTGGCAGGAAGGCTCCCCTGGTGTTTGTGGGGGATGTCGAGGGGCTGGGGGGGAACCGGAATGGCGGGGGGCGGGGGAGAATGGCCCAGGGGGATCGGGCATGGTTGTGGAGGGAGGTGCGGCGCTCACAGGGGACGCGAGTGCAGGGGTGGAGGGAGGGGCCGGGGGGCAGGGGCAGGCGGAGGATGCGGTGGGGGGTGGCCTGGAGGGGGGTGAGGGGCTTTTGGAGGGGGTGAGTGGGGGATCAGGGGGGGGTTGTGCAGGGAGGTTTAGAGGAGGCAGGAGGGGAATCCCCACTATTAATTGAGGACACTGAGGGGGATGATGAGGAGGAGGTGGGGGGTGAGAGCGGGCAGGAGGTGGAGGAGCCTGAGGAGGGTAATACTGTTCCGGCTGCCAGTGGGGTCCCCACGCGGGGTGGGGGGCAGGGGGTGCAAGGGGGTGGGGTTGCGATAGGGGGCAGAAGGGGGCAGGTGGGGGGATGGGGGATGCGCCGGGGGGGGGGCGGACGGGGGTGGGGGGAGGTTCTTGGGGGGACCCAGCGGGGGAGAGTGCAGTTTTGAGGGTGCGGGGGGGGGGGGGGGGGGAGTAGCGGGGGGGGGAGTTGCGTGGTTGGGGGGTATGGGAGGGGGCACGTGGGGCGGTCCGGGTGGGGTGGGGAGCTGGGGGTGGGGGGAAAGCGGGTGGGGGGGGGGTCGCCCGGCGTGGCGGGGAGGACATGCTGCGGCAGGGGGGAGAGGCGGTTGGGGAGGTAGTGGAGACAGTTTTGCCCCGGCTTGCTGGACTTCCCCGTTTTTCTCTTGGCAGGAGCAGTGGGGGAGGGGCTCGGGTGAGCAGCATGCGGCTCCACCCCGCCGAGTGGATGGGCCGGCTCTGCCTAGTACGGGCGGTCGCGCTCCAACGAGGGACCTGGGGTGGTCCGAAAGAAGATAGACGGAAAGTAGCTCTCCAACGCCCCCCTCCCGATGGGTCGATCCGGCCGCCGGGGGACGGGGATGGAGCAACGAGGCAGCGGTTTCTTCTGCTTACCAACATGAGGGTAGACTGAGAGTGAGTGTGGACCTAGGGGCCTTGATGACGGAGTGTAGAGCCAGAGCAGGGTTGAGCAGGGTATCCATTGGTAGGATTGTGGGGGAAGGGGCAGGGAGTGTGGAGCCGGAGTCGGAGGAAGAAGGGGAGCTGCGGGAGGCCGGGGAGGTTTGTAACGTTGTTGCCAGTGTTTTACAGGAATGCCCCCGGCAAGTGGTGCCGCGAGTGACGGCCCCCCTGAGGATCTGGTTAGGCGGCGGGATCCGGTGAGGACGCCAGCCTTGACGCCAGGTAAGACCAGTACGGGGTCGGGGAGTGGCTTGGGCACGCCTCAAGGAGGCAAGGCGGGAGGAAGTGGTGTTGGAGGCCACCACGTGTCGGTTGGGACAGATGCGGTGGGAGGGGATACAGTGAGACTGGTGAAGGGTAGGTATGTGATGGATGCCGGTGTGTGTACGGAGGCGGTCTGCGGGACGGCGGGGAGTGCGGGGTCGAGCGGGTCCTCTAGTGAGAGAGTGGCGACGAGTGCCGGAGCAAATGGGAACGGCGAGGGTCCGGTCGCGAGCGCGGCGGTAGGGACTGCTGGGACGGACGTGGCGTTAGGCGGGTCGGCTGCGTCGAGTACCGGGGCGAAGGAGAGCTGCGACGTTCCGGTTAAAAAACTGCCCTACATGGGAGTGGCGAAGCCATTGGGGGCGCATTTGTCGTTGGCGACCAGGGAGAAAATATGGAAGGGGGAGTATGTCGAGATCTTTCGGTTGCTGCCCCGGGAATTGATGGCCAAAGAGGGGTCGAAGGAAGAGGAACAGGAATTGGCGCGGCGGCCGAGAGTGCCGGTTACTATTGAGAATTGGTCGGCGGCGTTCTTAATCTACGCGAGCGTATACTGTGAGAAGTATCCTGACAGGGCGGTCGCGCTGTTCAAGTACATGGACGTGGTGCGGAGGGCGCAAGTGACTTACGGTGGCAATGTGTGGTCGCATTACGACGAGGAGTTTAGGGCGCGCATGGCGTCGGACCCGGAGGCTAAGTGGGGGGAGTTGGATGCGGACCTTTATCAGCAGACAATGAGTGGGGCGAAGTTTGGCCGCACTATCTACACGGCCAGTGGTTTGCCACTGGCTTCCACACCCTTTTCGGCTCGCCCCACCCGTGGGGGGGTGGGACCGGGGGGAGCCAGGAGCTTCCAGAGCGGGGGGGCCTGCTGGGATTTCAACAGGGGTTCCTGTCTCCGGCAGACGTGCAAATTTAGGCACGAGTGCTCCTCTTGTGGAAAACGCCATCCAGAATCGCGTTGCTGGGGGCTTTGGGGAGGCCCCACGCAGGGCCAATACCCGGCTCCCGTGCCCGGCAGGGGGAGAGGGGGGAAAGGGGGGGTGCGAGTACCTTGGGAAAAGGCTCGTACACCGGTTAGGCTGGACCGGTTGGAACCCCTCTTGGAGGTTTATCCGCGGGCGGATGATGCGTCGGTGCTGCGTCGGGGTTTCAGGGAGGGTTTTCGGTTGGGGTACGAGGGTCCGCGGATTGCTCGTTGGGCGGAGAACCTGAAGTCTGTGAACGCACACAAGGGCATCGTCCGGGAGAAGCTTTTCAAAGAAGTGAAAGGGGAGGATGGTGGGACCTTTTGAGGTGGCGCCATTGGAGGATCTGATCATTTCACCCATTGGAGTGGTCCCAAAGAAAGAGCAAGGTCAATTTCGCTTGATTCAACATCTCTCGTGGCCGGAGGGCGCGTCGGTGAACGATTTTATATCAGCAGAATTGGCGTCGGTGTCATACTCGTCCGTGGACGTCGCGAGAAAATTGGTGACGACGGCGGGACGAGGGGCGCTCATGGCAAAATGCGATGTAAAATCGGCATTCAGGTTGCTGCCGGTTCACCCGGATGATCATCAGTTGCTGGGAATACAGCTGGACGGGTTAATTTTTGTGGACAGAGCGCTTCCGATGGGGTGCTCCGTGTCATGTGCCTTGTTCGAGCGTTTCAGTTCTTTCTTGCAGTGGGCTTTTTCCTGGCGCACAGGCTCTGAGGCGATTACGCATTATCTGGACGACTTCTTCCTGGTGGGTAGCCCCGGTTCAACGGACTGCCAGCAACAGCTGAGTAGTTTTATGGACCTGATGAATTACCTGGGGGTGCCTTTGGCGCCAGAGAAGACACAGGGGCCCAGCACGGTGCTGTCGTTCCTCGGGATAGAGCTCGACTCAGCGTCCATGGAAGCACGCCTGCCGGAAGACAAGAGGTCGGCGATGGTGGTTTTGGTGAGGGACATGTTGGCCAAGCGGAAGGTGTTGGTGCGTGAGGTGCAGGTGTTGCTGGGGCACTTGAATTTCGCGTGCCGCGTGGTGCGGGCGGGGCGGACTTTTTGTCGACGGTTGGGACTGGCTTTGTCTGGGTTGTCGATGCCTCATCACCACGTACGGCTGCCGGCGGGCGCGAGATAAGATCTGTGCATGTGGTTGGCTTTCTTGGAGAGATTCAACGGTGTTCCCATGGCGCCGCCGGAGGAGTGGGAGTGGGACGTGACGATGTCATCGGATGCGGCGGGAGTCGGCGGTTTCGGACTCTACTGGGCGGGCCGGTGGTGCGCGGAGCAGTGGCCGGAGCAGTGGCAGGCGGGGGGGAGAAGCATTGCTTTCTTGGAGTTGTTCCCGCTGGTGGTGGCTGTGACAGTGTGGGCGCGTGAGTTGGCGCACAGGCGCGTGTTGTTCAAGGTGGACAATATGTTGGTGGTGCAGGTGGTGAACAGGCAGTCTGCGAGGGAACCTCAGGTGCTGAAGCGGATGCACGTGTTTGTGTTGAGGTGCCTGGAAAACAATATCTTGTTTCGGGCGCAACATGTGCCGGGAGTGGACAATGACATTGCGGATGCTTTGTCTCGTCAACAGTGGCAGAGGGTTGGGAGAGAGAGAAGGGGGCCAGAGTGCGACAGACGGCCCATTACGGAGGCAATGTTGGAGGGGTTGTTGAGTCGGTTGCCGGTGGTGTGTAGAGATCAGGAAGAGGCTGTGCGGTTTTCTACATTGATGTCGTGGTTGTATTTTGGGGGCTTTCGGGTGTCAGAGCTGGTGGGTTTGAAAGGGCAGGCGGGATTGAAGTGGGGGGACGTGGAGTTTCGGGGAAGGGAGGTCGCCGTGCGGCTCCGACGTTCCAAGACCGATCAGCGGGAGAGGGGCACGTGGGTGGTACTGGGTCCGGGGGACAAGGAGGCGGTGTGTCCGGTGGAGTGGGGGAGGCGGTTGGCGGCCGGTGGAGCGCAGGCGGGTGCGGAGGTTTTTGACAGGGGAGAGGCGGGACGTGTGACGGCCGCGCAGTTGTTATGGGTCCTGCGGCACGCCCTGCGGTCTATGGGTGAGGATCCAAAAGATTTCGGGTCGCATTCTTTCCGCATCGGGGCGGCGACGGAGGCGGCGCGCCGGGGTTGGGGGAAGGAGGACATAAAACGGTTGGGGCGCTGGAAATCGGATTGTTTTAAGACATACGTCAGGTTGCGAGGGGTAGTGGTGGACTGAGAGGGTGTGTGGACTTGCTGCTTACATGTGTCTTTTCAGGTGCAGTGGCGGGGCCTACGGCGGCGGCAGTGTCCATTTATGTGGTGGGACATTCTTTTGTTAAAAGAGCGGAAAAGGCCGAATGGGAAAAATGCAAGAACCTTAACCTGGAATTAGATGAACAGTTGTTTCAGTGCCATTGGAGAGGCAAAGGGGGTATGCGTTGGCACGAGTTGGTGCCGGTTTTAAATAACGTTGTTCGGGGAGGGGTGTGCCCGGATGTTTTAGTGGTTCATCTGGGGGAAAACGACCTGGTGCAATGTAAGGGTTTGGCCCTGGTGAAGCAAATGCGGAGGGATTTATTGGAGATCAAGAGGCAGTGGGCAGGGTGTCACATTATCTGGTCTGAGTTCATTCCGAGGAGATGCTGGAGGGGGGCAGTGAGGCCAGGGGCGATTGACAGAACCAGGAGGAAGATCAACAGGGAGATGAGGACCTTTTGTGAGAAAGAAGGGGTGGGCAGGATGGAGCACCCGGAGCTAACGTATGGAGCTATATATTTTTTCTTGGAGGATGGGGTACATTTGTCCAGATACGGGATGGAACTTTATGTGATACAGTTGAAGGAGGCGTTGGACAGGGCGATAGGGGTGAAACGGTATCCGAAGGTACAGAGGTCCTAGGGGGGGGTCGAAAGCGGTAAAGGCTTTCGAGTGGCGCTTTTCCCTAGTATAAGGGGGGGGTAGGATAGAAGGAAGGAGCTTTACTGGTTGAAAGGGAGGGAGTGTACATAGGGCAGAGATTAAAACATTGAGCCAGGCGTTTGTGTAAATGATAAGGAGTTTTATGAGGTTGTTGGGGAACTGTTTAGGGGTGGGGGTGGGGGGATTGACATGTGTATATTTAGTTAAGCCTAGTTTTGTGCGGCAAAGGCCAAGGTTGGGGTATGTTCAGGATGCACCTGTTTCCAATAAAAGCGGCCTTTAACACACCATATACCTGTGTCCGGTCGGTTCTTCCCCTCCCCGTCTCCCGATGGGCCCCAATCAGGTTATGGCACCTCTGATGAGACTAATGATGGGCCTAGGACAGACCTAACGAGGGTACACGCATGCAATCTGCTCATCACCTCTCCTCACTCATTTGTGAACATCTCTCCAAAGGAGAAAAGGAAAACAAAATTACCCCGTGGGACTTGTGAAACTAAGAGACAAGTGAGGTACAAGTAGAGATTCATAGTAAAGAAAGACTGGAGGGAGGAAATGGTACATGGATTGAAGAAATGGAAGGTGTGGTGATCGATACGGGATACATTTCGCTTAGTCCAAGGGGGAATGTACCGGGCATAGAGAGCAGACAAGGACTTGCAATAGAAATAGGTTTTCGATCTTAAAATATGAGAATGGTCCACGTTTACAAAAATATTAACCAGAGGGGCGTTTTTCAGAGCTAGAAAACTGAATAATAGCAAAGAGGCCGATTGAGAATGATAAAGGTTTGAGTAGGTCTTACCTGTATTCAGAATCGGGACTTGCAGATCACAGCAGATGCCAGCAGAGAGGGTTTAACCCACAGAGACATTTAGCCTGCTTTAAGTAACATGAAGGGTAAGAGGTGCGATTGATACATGCAAATGGAGAATAGCATGGCACAAAACACCAGTAAGAGGCTTTATACGTCATTACTGCACGAAGATCAGGTCTAAAATGGATCTGTAAAAATACGTACTGGCATTTCAGAATCATTACCTCGAGATTCTGAAAGCAGTATTTGAGTCTTTGTTTTCCTTAAGAAAAGCTAATTACGTGCAAGTTAAGTGAGGCATCAGTAAAAGTTGTTCTGAAGATCAGACCTTCAGAGAGAAGAGAGGAGAACAAGATGTGGGAGAGAAGTTGGCTCTCTTCCCCCCCCCCCCCCCCCCCGCGCTTCTTTTCCCTCTTCACTCTAGAAGCACCAAAAAGTGCTACAACCTTACGAACTTCTAGACTTCCCTTTCACGTGTGTTCAGTCCAAATGCCCACGTTTACGATGGGGCTCCATATATATATTTTAAGCACTACTTATTAGAACTAATGCACAGGGAGATGAAGTGATTCGCTCAGGATATGGACAGTGGGTTGTCCGGGGAAGCTGTGAATTGGATTTTTGGAATGCTGTATTCCAACGAGCACCTTAAACACTGCACCCTCATGTTCCCCAACATCTGATGAGATCTCCCCAAAAGACCGGTTTGAATACATACAAGGTGACTAAGTCCCGAGGTTAACACAGCGAGTACAGGATACATGCAAAAAAAAAAACGACTTCTGCTATTTACAGCGCTAGGAAACACCACACTGCAAATGACAGCGCTATACAGACATTACAATAGTTACTCGAAGCCCAAACTCGGACATGCGATTCCTCTCTGGCATGGAAATCACTCATTCCATGCGTATAGTGACGCATGAAATTAAGGAGCTAATGTTTGCAACGGGTGGCTACGGACATATTTTGCCCCCGAGGGCCGCATGGGCCTTTTCAACTCAAATTGAACGTGTTAAGTCAAAATAGACCTTATTTGGGTGGGGTACAGATGTGAGAAAAATAAGACAACCTGTGGTTTAACGGTTTACTGCTTCAATGTATGCCCTATTTACTGTTTTATAAAAGCAAGTGTCAACACCCCGGAGTTTATAATATACAGATTCAACTTTTTAAAATTCCAGGTGAGGTTCACAGTTTGCACTACTGCAGCAAATTCCAAATATTCAATTATGCGAATAATAATATCTATCTACATACTATTAGCTGAATAGGAGTGGTGGGAGCTAAAGACCTGTTTAACATTTGCTGCCCATCTGCCAGGGTTCTCCGGATTGGTCAATGTGTCTCTGGAGACCCAATCCCTTCAGGTTATACTGCATTTTTCAAAATGGGATTGTATTCCGGATACAGGAGATCTGCCAGGTGGCAGTAAGAGGGTGAAGCATGGAAGTGCTTAATTTGTGCTGGGGTTTACCGGTGCTCACCACTGGCACTTATTTACAAACACCGGAATGTTACAATGAGAGTCTACTACATGGAGTAGTCTGACTTTTTTCTTCTTAATTCCAGGAAAGCTTTTCACAGTTCCATATACAGTAGATGGCATGAGCCCCAGTATCTTCCTAAGAAATTAGTTGGGCCCTGGCAATAATTATTTTTTTTGTCCTACAAATTATTCACTAAAGCATGCTGCATCCTGCCCAGTTCAGAACAAGTCGCCACGGTACACACTGGTCTTGGAGGGCCTGCGGTGCACAGTATTGAAACTGGAATAAAACCCACAAAATATGAGTCATCCCTGGTGTCCATGATTTAATGCAATGTGGTCGAGTATCAGAATATATAGAAGTTAAATGTCCAGAACATTTAGAGGTTATCGACATCCAGGCCCCAACTTTGAAATAATCTAACTGTGCATCTTAAAAGTATTTTCCTCCAAACGTTCTTGCAGGAAAGCATTAAACAAAATACTCCAGCTAGGCTTTATCTATTGATCTGAGGACTGTTACTCCTACTCTATAGTAGAATAGCGCCAAGAGGCCTATGTTGGTGGCCGAGTGCTTTGTAAATCCGTTAATCAGTTTGGTGGGTTGACAGATCAGTGTCCCTACCCGTTAGGCAGTATAATCCTGGCAGTATAATCCTTGCAGCCTATCGTTAACAGACATGCACCAGGGCAGAATGTTTCAGATATCCAGAGCTGCAGTAGGTTACTGGTGTCCTTATATCTTAAATCCAAACATAGCCTTGCGCAGGAGATTGTTAAAGTAGAGCACAACCACATCAACAGGATAACTGCTGGATTATACATAGAGCATTACATTTTCAATAGAAATTCTAAGCCCAGACCTAAATAACTGCACATGTAGTGCCCGATTACAAGTTTAAAGTGGTCTAGAGGGAGGTCGGTGTGGCGGTCCAAGGGCGGTCCCTTTGAAAAAGGCAGTGCAATGGTAACGCCTTACAAGGTTCCTACGCCGTATAAACTCAAAAGTCTATGCCGTGCAGGATCTGTTGTGCATGCACAGAGGGGGTGTGGGGGGCACATTTTAAGCCACCCCTGTGTGCATCCACAAGCATTGGGGGGGCTGTAGGGACCACTTTTGTTTCCTCTCCTCCAGTGTTTACAAGGAGTAAGGACCTCCATGTGAAACCGGGCGAAGAGGAAACACGCAATATGATTGGAGGGATAGCAGCAGTCCTGTCAAGCATATTGCGGCCTCCTGACCGCCACGCAACCTCCAAGGAATGGTGTTTCCCGGGCAGTGTTGGCGGTCCCGGAGCGGTAGGACTGCCGGTACACGATGGTGGCTGGACAGCTACTGCTGTGCCCCCAGCGAGTCTGGCGGTCCTCGGACCACCAGACTCTTAATTTGGGGCTTAGAGTTTTAGTGACATTTGTCCTGCTGTAGCAAGGATTTTCTAGAAGGGTGGCCTAAACCATGCCTGATAGAAGAGCAGAAGGTATGGAGCAAAGGTAGACTGTTCCAGATCTTCTTTGGGCTTAATCTGGCCTGCAGGGATGGACTGTGTTGTGGACAAAGGATTGTGTCAACAGAGGAAAACATTAAGGATTGGTTTAGACCGTCCAATGGCAAGTCGGTCTTTTTTTCAGCTTCATTGCCTGGTTGAAAGTGAAGGACAGGACAGGAAAAAAGAAGGGAACCAAGACAGACTGTAACCAAGAACTTCACTAACAGAAGGGCTAATGATCGGGGTGCAACGGTTGAGTTAATGAGCTCATGAAACGGAGAGCTAGGCTGAGAAATGTTAGAAGAAAAATAAAGGCCATTCCAGATGGGGTACATGGTTAGAGAAATAAACCAAAAAAAAACAGAATATAAGCAGAATGAACACAGAAACTCAAACAAATATTAAAGCCAGACAACTGACTGCACATCAATCTCCCCCTTAAAAGCCTGAGATTCTATCAATTTTTAAAGCCGCAGCACTCAATTTCAAGATCGTTTTAGCCACTTTACTAGTACCCATCGGACTTTACCATCTGGAAGCGGAGAGGTATGGGTTCACGTAATTTCATCTATACAGGACTCCTATTGGGTACAGGATATTTGGCTCCCTGATATAGGATCACAAACTGCAAGTAATCACGGATTGCTACTGTGGCCCTGTGGATTACCTCATTTCAAACTTCAGTAGTGTGATCGGTTTAGTACAACTCTGCACTGTTAACATATATGAAGTCACAGCTCGTCCAAAATATCCATACACAAGGTAAAGTGATGACTGAGCCTTAACTAAGGTGTCAAATATGCCCACACGGATTATCAACATTCAGGTACCTTGTGATAGATACCTGGGACCAAGCAGCATGCATAACATTTAATTAACAAAGGATGGGTCGAGTATGGAGAGCGTGACAAAAGGACATATCATGGCTTGCAGCGTGTTGAAAGATCGCTCCACGAACTCCCGATTACTGGAGAAAAACGACTGTGGGGGAAAAAGAAAAAAAAAAACCACCACATTGCCTTCCTGTGTTCAAGCTTTGTTAAGTTGATTGAGACCCAAAAAGATTTGTTGCGAAGGCTGAGCGCCTGGTGTATAATAGCTGTTTTTCAAGGCAAGGCTCATGGCCATAATGATGCTGAGCTCTTGCAACCAAATTTCAACTACTGTAGAAAGCAAACAATACAAGCGCTAAAACACCCTATTTTTTATGCAGCTGCTTATCCAACGAAGCATTCAACATACACAGAGTTTGGCAGTAACACACATCATATGCTATGGGGAAGTACTGGTCATAGGTTTAATGCCAACCTCTTCCACAGCCAACGTTGATGCACTCTTCCCCTTCCCACTCTCCACTACAGCAGGTGACATTTGAAAATGCCTGCCATTAAAAAAACATTAATAGTAGCTTGGTTAGTTTCATGGGGAACCATTGGCATGCCAACACACTGTAGCTCACGAAAGCTGCGACAAGAGGTGTCCCAGCTCAAACTAACCCAGGGGTTTGGTGCAAATTATGCAAGTCTGTGAGGGTGTTCTGCTAACATGCTAGGTGGCACCTCTGCTGAAAGAAAATGAAACCACAGATTTCAACCATTCTCTCACTTCAAGATTTTGCCTATTTGGCTAGATGCTAAAATAACAATTGATGGACAGAATGCTGAGCAAAGTCATACATTCGCCCTAGAACAGAGATCTGTGCCTAAATTCATTTTTTTGCTCCCCATTCAATTCCATTTTAGAACCAGCCATATGTAAAATCAGTCTTAAACCTGTTTCCATAGGAACAGTCCAGCCGAAACTGCCACGTCATGTCCTCCCCGGACTGGAAACAAGCATCCTAGGAATAGTTTCGGGGTTTCACCACTCATCAGCCAGGATAGCTGGACTCCATTAGCATGGACAGCACGGGACCCACGTCTGGGCATACCCGTCTAACCCGGGGTGACAAATGCAAAAAGAACAGTTGGACAGACTGCTTAACAATCTCATACATTCACCCCAGAAGGACTCTGGTGGCAGGGTGAGCAAAAGAACGATGGATTAAACCCAGATCTTTGAGACTCGGGGGTAAATGTTTGCATTGTTCTGCATTTCCTCCATCATTTGTTCCTTTGCATTTGTTGCCCTAAGTGGGAAGGGTATGCCTAGACGTAGGTCCCATGCTCACTGCCACTGGATTTAAACTAGCATAGCGAGGGGTGATGCCCCGAAACCAGTCCCCGGATGCTGGTTTCTGGTCCAGGGAGGGCCTGGCTTGGCAGTTCTGTGTGGACTGTTCCCATGAGGAACAGGGCAAGACTCAATTTGCATATGGCTTGGTCGAAACTGGGGTGGTGTGGTGAGCAAATCAACGATGGATTAACCCCAGATCTTTGTGACAGGGGTGGAGATTTGATCAGCATTCCGTCTATCATTTGTTCCTTTTACTTTGCTAGGGCACAATCCATTTGAAAACAGTTTTACAGTAGCTGCCTTCATCTTTTTATTCAAGAAGGATCTTCCTTTTGTTGACAAATAACATGACATTTATGAGTCATTATTTTCACGGCAAGCAAAGCCTTTTACCTGCCACTGCCGAATTTGAACAGATCCTAGTTAATGGTGTCAGAGGAGGATTTCTGGAAGGAGCCTACTCCAGACAGCAAATGTTTACACTGTAAATAAGCCAACCCACAAATACAGAGTTTACTGCATAGACTCTTTACATGATGACAAATCTATTTTTTGACTTTCAGGCAGATGTGTCAGGTAAACATCCCTCATATTAGCAGTGGTTGAATGTGCAAGACATTGGCCAGGATGCATTTTGAGCAAGTACATTTTGTATCAGGCTGTGCTTTTAGGTCTTGCCTACAACAGCACATGGGCTGTCTCTTGCAAGACTGATAGTTATCTATCAATCAGCTTAGAGCATTCCCTTTGATACCAATCCTTCCCTTGCTATTCTTGCTTCCTCAACCCCTCCTGCCTCCCTCCGTGTTGCCTCGCCCCCGAGCCAACTACGCGTTTTTTTAATTTTCAAATTACCACTGGCCGCATCATATTTGTTTAAAATTCTTTTAGGCCACACTGCTGTACAGCATGACAAAAAGCTAATGGCTAACGTAGGCCAGACCTTTAGGCTTTGCCAGTGCTTGTTTTATTATAAAGTTTTACTTCTCGAAAGAGATGATCACCTCAGTACATTTAAATAAAACAGAAACAACTTCCTTTAAGAACTTATTTGACTAGGAGGAAGACACGCAAAAAAATATTTTCCCAAACCGTATAAAGGAAAAAACTTGCTATTTCAGGGCAACTGGTAGCAAAACTCAAAGATTATATTGGAAGGTAGCTCACACTACACTAAAGACTAACGAGGCAAACGCTGTGAACAAGTTCTGCCTGGGGCATCAGCAGGAAGCCATCTGGTCTTCAGAGGGAGACCAGAAAGGCCAGCTTCTTAGCCAGTTCCGCAGCCCCTCACTTTACCTTGGATTGAAGAGTGAGTTTCATGAATGTTAGAAGAGGAGCTTTCTGAAGGACAAGCCATTTGATACCCACAAGGGTGCTCTCAAGGTCAGCGTGTAAAGGTCAAAGGAAAGGAAACTTCAATTTTAGGAGCATTTGAAAGATTTTTTTATACTGACTCAAATTAGCCCCGTTTTATCGTGTACCACACTTCCACGAAAATCGTGAAGTCTGAACAATTTATTATGCGATCGATACCCGCAGAGAATTAGATCTGCAAACTTGTATTTTTTGTACATTTTGAAAGGGTTTGATTTGAATGGAAATCATGCAATTTACAGGACAAAGGACACGGGGGAATGAAGCTGTGAAACACTGAAGAACAAAAATAATAACTTCTGAACACCTTTACAAACTACTAGTAGTTATCCTACATTAAGACTAGAGAACCAGTAATGACGAGACAACAAATTTGCATATAAGATGTTTCCCAACTATCAAGTCCAAGTGTAAGCAAGGAGCAGATTATACAAAAAGCTCACAGTTAAAGGCAACTGTGCCCAAGAGCAATAATCCATTGCAGGTAATGGTGGACGAGAGAAAATGCGAGGAAATAAAGATGTTATGGAAACAGTGGGCTTGGTTTTATTTTTATGAACTCCTGGTAGTCATCACCCACAATTCCTTGCTAGCATTGCACTCAAGGTAGGCAGAGAGATCAGCCCATCTTGGAAGGAAGAGGTTTCGAGTGATAACAGGACATGGTTGTAAGGACGATGCAGCACCAGTCTGGGTCAGTTTTGTTCTGCAGCACATTTTAAAAGTGGCCTTGCTTGCCGTGGCTCAATGGCAAAGTTGTATTTTGTAAAATTTCGCCAAAAATGTGTAAATTACATGATATTCACTTTGCAGCTTTTCATCTGAATTGATCAGATCTCACCTTACTTCTAAAAGTTTTACGACGTGCCAACAGAGGGTGTGGATCAACAACGGTCTATGGGGAGACATTTTCTCTTCCTACCAGCCCAACAAAAAAATTAAGCAAAATTTCATGCGTAGAGCAAAAAAATATATTTTACATTCAAAATGTAAATGCCCGACGTGTCTAGGGAGGGCAGAACTCATGGTGTTAATACATTTTCAATCAGGCTAACTGTTCAATTCGGTTTAAAATCCAAGTGGTGGCTGTTGATGCTGGTCTTCAATGGGAAGCAAAGGTTGGGGTGAGGCAGCGCAAAGCAGGAAAATTGACCGCACTTGGAATTGACCTACTTGGATTTCGCCATGGGCAGAAGCCCTTTGGTGCCAAGCTGGAAGAGTCCATTGTTGTCTCCAACTTTGCACATCATTTTGGCTGTAGAGAACAGCTCTTTCAAGCTTATAGTGGCTGGAGTCATTGTCATTCAGGCACCGCCACTACCGTTGAGCAACCAAGCCTAGGTTGGGGGGAGCCTGCAATTTGCTACACAGCCCTGCAGCAGGACAGGCGAGGAGACAACCACAAGACTACAGTCTCACCAGGGGCTGGGACATGGGCCAATACTCACACCAGAGCAAGTAGTCCCCTTACGCCCTGGTAGTACTAGGGATCCCTGTTCCGTTGTATGTACAACTCATGCTAGCATGTTAGACCGGTAGATGCGTTCAGAAAACCAGAATGTAGTACATGAGCTGAACAGACAATCTAGGATGGTCGTCTCACATGAGAATCATCCCCATGCAGCAGCACTAGGCCTCGAGTTAAAGAGGTCTAACTGCAGAATAACAGCACTGCTCCTTGTGAGACACAGCTCCTTCTGGAGAACAGCAGAACTACCCTTTAGGTTATGTGGTTCACTCTAAAAAGGCAGAACTACCCTTTGAGTTTTAGAGGTCTTATTGCATTTCAACAAAATGATTGCTAGGGTCACGGATTTTACTCTACAACAGCAGCAGTGCTCTTCAAGTCACTAAGCTTCGACCTTTATATAGAACGGATTTTAGCGTTGAACAGCAGAACTACCCTTCGGTTTAAGGAATTCTTACTGCATAACAGGGGAACTGAACCTCTAGTTACCAATATTTTGATCTGCAACGGCAGAGCTGCCCATCAGGTTACAAAAGATCTTCGTTTAGGAAGCAGAAATGCCCTCAAGGCCACAGAAATATCAGTTACGTAGCATTAACTACCTCTATAGTGAGACTTCTCCATAGAACAACAGAACTATCCTTTGGGATATCAAGATATCCGGGCAACACTGCCCCTCGGGCTGTTAAACGCAAAAAAATCACTTTCGTTTCACAGATGCTGACCAATAAAAGGCTTTTTAGCAGTATACCGTGGTTCATAATGAAGCAATAATTGGATAACTCGTTTACAAACCCCCAAATTCAAGGTTCAGGGAGCCGAGCTCATTACTGTTTTACATAGCATGCAACCTGCAGAAGAGATGGCATCTAGCAGGCTTAAAACAGCAGTACTATCTCACTGTGCGACATGAGAGCCAGCCAGCCCATTGCGTGAGCCAGTCCACATCTCTGAACAGACGGCAGTCAATGAACAGGGACCGTAGGGTGCCAGGTCTTGCCAAACTCCAAGCAACGGAAGAGAACAGTCCCACTCACGGCCTTATCGGTTTTTTCTTTTTTAGCCATCGTTTCTCAGTGCCTAAAGCAGAACCTTAGAAAGAATGGGAAAAAAACATGACTAATGATGCAGAGCGTGAGAGGCATGTCTGCCCACTGACTGGCAGAGAGCGCGGGCGCAGAGACGAGTCCTGCAACCAAGCCCTCAATTAACAAGTGCTCTTTAAACAGCTGTCGCCCTTGGAAAATAGATTTACAATATTGCAGACTTAAAAAAAATATTCTCAGAAGCAATACAAAAACCAAAAAAAGGAGGCAAACAGTTTCAGATCACCCTCCTACTTAAATTAAGAAGCATGCCAACGTGGCAGGAGTGAAGCTGTGGCTGCTCAGAGGGAGCAGCCCAAGCACAAGGTCCACACCATATCTTGGAGATGAACGAATCGCAGTCTTGAGGCTTGCAGGGCAACAAGATGATCATGTTCTTGAGAGTCGTGGGCCATAAAGTGCCACTCAAAGAGTACAGACAACTAGAATGAAGAAGAGGATGCAAGAGCCGACCTAGTTGTTTAAACCAAGATAACCTCAATCCACCCCGGGGTGTTGGGCAGTCAGGATTCTTCATTAGCATCATCCACTTCCAAGAGATCACTGATCTAGGACATAGAAAACGGAGTAGCTGCACTGACAGCATATGTAAAACCTGGGAACATGCATTAGCTCCACTCATCAAATGATCACCAATGTAGAGCAAAGTAACATGGGTTAGTTTCATATTTCCAGGAAATCTCAGATCAATACATTGGATTTGCTTCAATCAGAAAAGAGATCTCCAGTCTTGAAGACAGAAATCTGGATTACACCATCCAAGAGGTTAGACATCTATAAATGGCTGGCTCATTTATTTAGGAGCATATATCCAGGGTCCCACTTTTATATAAACCATTAGATCCGTTCATGATTATCACTCCGTTCTATAGGAATATGGATTCATGTCATCCAACGACGGTTTCAGTGCTAAGATCGCAGAATCCTGAAGAGTCATCCAACGCTCGCCACACATCTAGACACCTGGATTAGGCCATTCCACCTAGATCCGAAACTTCGGATCATTTTTTAGAGCGCACGGATAAAGAAAATAGAAGCTTAAATGACATTTTCATCTATTCAGATAGTCTTCCATGTAGAACCAAAGAGACTGAATTACATTCTTCTCCGAGGTTTAGACAAAAAAAATTAATCTGAAATACATTCACCCCTCAAGGATTTGTAAACACTATATTTAACAAAAGACTTTAAGCCGAAGAAAGCAGCCTCTGTCCATTGAATGAACCCTTCAGGTGTAAATAATAATTAAATCTAATAACTGCTAGAAATGCAGATTAGAAAGAGAAAATGGCTGTGTCAGACCCCCAGAAAAACGAGTGCAGAACTGCCCACCTCAAAGGGGATCCAACTTAAACTGATGTTAGGTATCCTTGATGTCTAATAAGTTTGAAGAAGACTATAGTAAAAACATTTATTAGTCTAATAAAGTCATTGTAACTTAAACATAATGATGTCAACTAGAAGGAAAGATTAACACATACGATGTATATTTATATTTACAAGTACTTAAGTTAACATCCAACTAATTTTCAATGGGAATTAGACATGCTAACACAATATACGCACTGGGTATATTTCGAAGTATATAGCAAAGCATAAACAAAGAAAAGTAAACTTGGTAGTGTTCATTGCAAAATGTGTGCCACTCAAAATGATGGATCAGAAACCACATACAGCAATACCTAAATGTTCAAAAGGGACATAGAGAGGTGCGAAGGGAAAGATTGTCTGGGCACAAGACTCAGTCTCAACAGCTTCTAGCAACATACGATTTAATCCGGTCTGGGCAGCCCAATGAGTTCCCTCATTGCAAGTGGAGTTAGTGTGCACTCGCAAGGGCATATAAGTTGTGCAGACATTTACCAACAAGTGCTGCATCGATGGTTAATTCCCCAAGTCTTCATTTGAGGATTTTATCCAAAAGGTTCTTTGTCGCAATTTCAGGAGAAGTAATGTTGCACTTTATGGGTGGCAGTAATGTTTATTAATTTAACACTATTAGTGGAGACAGGGAGTATACATTTCTAGTTATTTCATGGAATATTTCCATATAATAAAAAAATACTTGCCAAGAGCTTTCCACAAGTCTCAGACAAAATAAGATTCAAATAGGTGAAACCTTTACATATAGTAAAGGTTGCAGTTTTGTATTTAAACAAGAAATCTAGTCAAGTGATTGAGTATTGCGCTGATGTTATTAGACTATACACATACAAATACTAATCCCATGTTTGAAAAAAGAAAGTACTTTGGAATCTGGTCAGCGTCGCTGCTAAAACTCCACAGACAGGGCAAAGCTCAACGTAGTACTTCCAAGTGTGAAGTCCCAGTCAAGCTTCAGCAATCTGGTTTGACAGCGCCAATCAGACTCTGCTGCCCAGGCGAAAGCTACCTTATCAAGTCCCACATGAATGTACCCAACACATTTCTGCAGATCCAGATGAGCTTCCCCACCACATTGTAATTACCCGGTTGACAGTTTTCCAATCAACCCGGGTGACAGTTTTCCAATCAATCAGGTTCTGCAGCCCAAGCCAACCTTTCCCCACACTTGGTCACACAGCCCCAAACAAGCTTCACCTCACACCGGGTGCCCCAGCCAGTCCCAGCCAAGCTTCCCCGACACTTGCCCTGTAGCCTTCGTTTCTGACGACACTGCCCGATAACATGAAGGAAAGAGCCAGATGAGGCAGACGTCTGCTGCAAATACTTATGTTTTACGCAGACAAAATAACCTCTTTTTGACCTTAGCGAGAATTAAAAAACTTGTCATAGGCTCAAACGTCTGACTATATATGCCATGTTTATTTGTGAAAGCACACTAATACCCTCGAGGGCATTGTGGTGCTGAACTGGCGTATCCTATTTTCGGGCAGTGTTTTTTTGTTTAAGAGTCCTTTGCATCATTGTCTGAGTAACCGCATGCACTGCATAAGTATACACAATACTGCAATACAAAGAAAAACATGCATTCATCGTTCCAGAGTATCTGCAACATTAATCTTTTGATGTTAACTTCAATGTTGTTTGGGACAGTACCCTTTGCACACTGCAGCTCGGCCATCATTTTGGTCTATAATAGTACACCAAACAGAGCATAGGGTGAATATTAACACTGTCTCGGTGAAGCATTATGTTGATATGTTCATAGAAATATATTATGATTATATATAACATGAAAAAAGTTACAGATTTCTGTGCATGAGAGATTACGGAGACCATCTCAGTACACCTCATCAAGGGGTAGTAACGGTTAAAATGCAATTTAAATGGCTCATGGTGTGTTTATCAAATTCACAAATAAATGAATGTTTGATTGACTAGTGCTAAGGTTATTGAGCTAGATTATTGCTCAGAGCACATGTATAGGTGATGCTGCAGGGCTACACCACGAATCCATGTGCGTGAAAGGGTAAGAGTGATACTTTTTTTGTTTGTTTTTTTAAGTATCACTAGAAGCATGCAGCTGTAGCGAGTGGAAGGAGACTGGGCACCGGAAGCAGCACTTGGTCCAGGCTCCACGGGAAGACGATGGAGGCTGCACTGACCAGCAAGGAGCCATGTGGGAGCAAGTCTGTCGTAAGTAAAGGTAAATAATGGGCGGGCTTTTAAGATCCTTTTAAGATTTTTTTTATTTAATTCAAGAGATTTTGCAAGCACAGTGCAGGCGAAATCTAAAAAGAATGGCACGCTATTGTACTTCGGCTTGAACACTTTTTTTGGAACAAGAACGACATTCTTTAAAATGTTCAAACACAACCACACCGCCCAAAGGCCGTCTTGGTATTATACTGCCAGTCGCTGCCAAGACCAAGATATCCGTAAACACAAAAAGCCGCCTTGGCATCTCCCAGCAGGAGGAGTTCCTTCCACATCAAGAGGAGCCGGGCAGGGGAGGGAGGCAGAGTCTGCGTTCAGTGGCTGAGAACAGAAGGGCAGTCCCGGTTCAAGAGAGGAACCTTCAAGGCACGTAAACTGAATTGTAAATATTCTGGTCTAGGAGCCGGGGGCGGAAGGTCTCCCGGGCACACCGTGTAGAAGATGCTGGTGCCGCCTCAAACCAAACAGCGGCTCCCTTGGCAAATGATTAGGGTGACCAGAATTTTAAAGCCAAAAACCGGGACATTTGACAAAAATAGAAGGACTACAATTTTACTTCAAACGATGAGAGCGCTCCTCAGCAAAGAATTACAGAACAGGCAGTAAGAACGTACATAAAATGCAATTTTTAAGCCCAGTAGCTTGCCTGTTAATTAAATTGCTTTCTTGAAACAACTGCTAACTATCCATGCTTTGTAAAACATAAAACACACCTCCCGCCGTTTTCAGTTGACCCTCTCTAAAAACGGGGACATGAGCTAAATTTCTTGAAATTTGCTGGGACAGCTGGTTAAAAACTGGGACCGTCCTGGCAAAACGGGGACGCCTAGTCACCATGATGCGTCGGCGCGCGCAGGGCACGTACGCGAGCGAGAGGTCGGAGACGCGGGGTCAAAGGTGGCGTCCTTGGAGAACGTTCAAGTAGGACACCAGATACATAGACCAACAGCCATTGAGGATCATTTAGAAGAAAAAATAAAGAAGAAAATAACCCTGGTTATTTGTGGCCCGTCTTATCCAACACCCACTTGAAAGGTTTGAGCACCACGCTCTCAAAGGCACGGGCGAAAATAGTACGGTTCACACGTTAGGAGATTAAACGCAGTGAGATATCACGTTTAAAAGTGGCACCTCCTTACTAAGTTTACAGCACACAGGCAGACACAAGCCTCATAAGGGCGATGTCCTTGCTAGAGGCAATTGGGAGGTAACTGAAAACACGACAATTTCAAAACACGTACACAAATCACTACAGGAATGTGTACTGACGTTAGTGAATGATTTGTGGTCATGGGCTGGTGGTGGTGTGGCGTTGTTTTATACACAGTATTTTCTTTTGAACGAGTGTCCCCTCATGGTTGGGCGTGCATAAATATGAGCCGTGTTACAATACTACACAACGGATAGCGTTCAGGTTCTCCGAACACAGGGTAAAAGAGTTGAACACATTAACAAACCCTGCATGGATTAAGCGATTTAGGCAGGCAGTCATAGGGTACCCGCTTGTCCAGATACAATTTTTTATTGGAGCCTTTGCACCGCAATTCATACCCCGATACGCGGCGCCAAGTCGCGTTTCGGGTGATGTTACTCTGAGGTGTGTGGTTGGAAGATTGGTTCTGATACATGGGTACAGTCTTGTTGCTCATCTACACTGCAATGCATGTGTTCCCACTGCAGAAAGCTGCCGGACGCGCTGCTTAGTTCACACTTTACCCGTTCACACACACACTGCAGGACAGTGGCACTGATGATAGGCAGTGTTCAGATGTGCACCACCCTCATACCATACCCTGCCGGCACACAAGTCTCAAGCTGGCATGAGACACCCATCGCCTTCATGTCGTGTCCACGGACAGCTCACAGCACCTGGGTATGGGAGGCAGATCAGTCACGAGTTACCTAAACTTTGGACCAACAAACATGTCAGTTAAACGTTGTTTAGTCCATAGCTGGAATATTACAAGCCAGAGGCAGCAGGTGTTGCTGTCAGATTAGAACTGGCACCACGGCGGGCTCAGAAAAGTCTCCCTATGGCAACGACCAATTTGATGGAGGCCGAAGGCACATTTCTTTAAAGCATCAACGCAGAAGAAACAGGTTCATGCTTTACAAAAACCATGAACAGATGCTGTGTAATCAGAAGAGACCATTGCTGTTCCTCAAACACAGCACACACTCCAAAATGTAGCAGTACGTGGAAGGTAATAATTCCTTTATCAAACAATAATATTCAATTTTTTTTTCTTGTCCAGAATTAATGTTTAGGCCCTAGAGGGTGATGCCGTTCATCACTAGTTCTGGGATTATGACTGCAACAAGTCAGTAGATTCTTTCACACCAGTTACGCAGCCAGTGAAAGCCAGGCTTTGTGGATCATATTATAGGGCTTTTGGGGCACCATACTGGCACGCTTCAGGGCACGGGTATCCGATGAATGAAAAGATCAGACGTGGTACGACTTCAAAGCTGCAGCAAAAGCAGCACTGGAAGAAAACATGGTGGGAAGAGGTGAAAGGCATAAGCAGGGAATCCGAGCAGAAAATAGTTTGCAGAACTCAAGGAAGGTGGGTTATTAGTAAAGGTATGTGGGCAGGGAGTGTCGAAGCAAGGCTTTCTAGAGTGGGGACAGACGCTTTGTCACAGTCCATGAGTGCCATGCTTGTTACGCCACCTACACAAGAGCTTTCACATGGTCAGTCCACGTGATGCCAGCTCCAACCATGTGCCTGAGCCGCTTCACTACATGTCCTGCCATCTCGTTGCGTTACTTGTTGTGCTAATCCAAGCTCTTCGTACAGTTCATTCAAGCCCAAATAAGCTTTTCCCAGTCCTTTCATGGGCCACCTGGGTTACACACAGCCCACCCATGAGCCTCAAGGTCTTCAGTATCCTGAAGATCCTCACATTGTCCATGCAGGTGCTCGCCAGTTCCTTACACCTTGTGCACCTGTCTCCAGTTCCTTAGGCTATAAATCCAAGTTAATCTATTGGGACCCCGGGGCACATTCCACAATGTCCATCCTCGTCCCCTCAAATATACTTATGCTGTGAAACAAAGCTGTGAATGGAGCTTGCAAGCCTCCATAGCTATTCAGTCTTCCCTGACTCAGAACCTAGTTTTATACACAGACTTCGAGGGCGAGGCAGTGCTTAGTTTGTAAAAATAAAATACAAGTGTCAAGGCCCTCGCCAGAAATCACTGAAATTTGCACCACCTATTGCCCCTGCCAGCGCTGCCAATGCCAGGACCAACACAACTCCTAACGAACATACTCCTACAAGAGTGACAATTTAGACTATAACACGCCCCCAAAGCTATAAAAGAATATAGGTACGGCAGGTATTAGTTACTTTCACAGTATGTTGGATCAGCAGACAACTGTCTAAACTAGACAAACAGTGCCATCATGTGGACGACTATCTTAAATGCTGGTGGTGACAATTAAGTGCTGGTGCAGAACACCAGACACCATCGGCTTAAATTAAGCACTGAGTCAGTGGGTTGGTGCAACACATTTATCTTGCATGAAATGTTTATTTAGTAGTTCTATATAGTGAGAGATGTGACCTTATAATCACTATAGAGGCCTTTCAGCTTTTTTTTCAGAAACTGAGGAGCAGGGAAGTTAAACACTTATCCAATGCTCATCATTCATGAAGAAGTTTAATACGAGGCATGCTTAAATAGGTCATCCAATGTTTTCTCGTTAGGTGACAGTGATTAAGACTGAAGACAATGAGGTGGAACTCAAGGTGAATATTGAGAGAACAAGCAAAGACCAGGTACTCAACCAAAAGATGTTCAGCGTTAGGACTATTTTTTACAAGTCATCCGCAAAGAACTGGATCTACAGTTTCAGGATTTACGTAGAATACGCTTGCAAACTACTGTTGCTAGTGGCGTGTAGGCATTCTAAAGTGCAACGTTGACTAAAGTGGTCTCAGCTCTCGATTTGGCATCAATACCTGAAGTGGCTGTATCACCAGCTACAAGGTCTTGGTCATATTCCGACCCTTGTATTGAAAACCAGGTGCTGAAAAGGAGGATGTCTGTGCAAACCTGAGGGGCGGCGACATGAAAGCCAACCTCATCCCTCTCCAGCCATGTCTAAATCCTAAGCCTGGCACACAACTGTAGAGCAGACATCGACTGCACGGTCAGTGTGTCGCAGGGTAGACCGGTAAGGCGTAGACCATGGCAACACACGCCCCATCGGGCAACTCATGTGGTTAGTCCAAAGCGGTAATTTCTGTACAGTACCTTCAACAATCAATGTTGATCTCTAGTGCAGGCTCCATAACAGAGCACAGAAGAACTGGAAACCCTAATCGTAGACCGAGCTGAGAAAGGCACAACAGTAAAAGTAATAAGGATACATACCTCACAGATCTGCTACTTGAGCTTAAACCACGATTCTAGCATTGCCTTAGACTCATGAATGGGGATAATGCACCCATCATCACACATCTACGAGAATCAAAACACCAAAAAAGTGGATAGCATCACTGCTTCGAATAAGCGGAGGCTGCAATGTCAGACGGTCAGCTCTGCAGCTGTTCTTGGTGCAGGTTATGCAATATGCAGCATGTTTAATATTTATAATATTGCACCAGTACTGCGCACGGTTCCCCGGCCCGTCTCCCAGGAGTACAGGCAAGTGTAGCAGATCGATTCCTTCCCCTAGCCTTCGTCTCCAATTGCGTCTTGTCCACAGCTTATTAGCACGTAGACATGGACAGCTTGTCGTATTTGCATGATTTTGCTGTAAATATTGTTCGCTTGCGTTGATGGATTTTGTTGTCAGAAGCATTTACCGAGAGTGGCTTTATCACAGTTCCCTTGGCTTGGAGCTCTGGTCCCAGGAGATATGAGCATCTTGCACTTGAAATTCTTCTGCAGCCTTTTAGGCTAATGCTTAACCCTTCGATGGCCGAGCAAAGCAGAAAGGTACAGCACTCTGCAGTGGCACCATGGAAGGGCACAGAACCACCACAAAAGTGGTCTAGCCAGCTGTAGCATTAAAGCCACCATTATTGAACTAGACTTTAGTAAAAAAAAAAAAAAGTCCTGTGTTGCTTTGGGCCAGCAGGTCTGGCAATGTGTTAGTCAAGGTCCAAGAAACCACTCTTTTTTTGCCTATAACCTGAAACAAAATCTTAATAGGCGTTTTAAATTAATAGGTAGAGGCAACGCCGATATTATTGTCAGTCTTCTAGCTGGTATGGATCAAACCGTTAACAAGACTGCCTTTTCAGTTAAACCACTGGGTGGGCAGTTATTTCGTGCAGTGTATCAGATTATGGCCATATGCCGAGGGGGCAATACGTGGAGGCTGGTGGCAAGCACAAATGGTAGGCAATGGTTCCGATTGGGCATAATTTGTTAAGCGTATTTTAAAAGGGTGGTGGTGTGAGTAAATTATTGGGAATGGAAGCAACAGTATGTCGGATGAAAAGGCCTGAGGGGCGGGAAAGGGAGCAATCCTGCAGAGTGGGATTGACCGCTGCATATACAAGGTGCAGGCAAGGGCACAAACGAGTTGGTGGTATTGGTGGTACCTGGTAGCAAGTAGCTGAGTGGTCAAAGTGGCGGAGAAGTCCCATACATTGAGGATAACTGCTGAAGAGGCTCAAATTAGCATGTAACGGTGGGTTTTGTAAGGTCCAAAGTGGCGAGAGTGGCGTTCAGTGGGGGTAGGGAAGGTGCACAGGGTTTGCTGTGGAAGGTATGTTGTTTGGATTGGTTGTACCCGCATATAGGGTGTATATGAAGTTGAATGAGGTGTAAGGTGCTGTTATGTTTGTGAAGGTTAATGAGGAGAGGCGTTCTAGGGATCAGTGGCATGTGGGGTAAGTTAATAAAGGGGCGTGCTTGTGCATTGTGTTAACTCAGCCACTGTGAGCCAGCCTGAAATGTAAGAAATCAGTATTTACACAGAACTATAAGACGATCAATAACTACAGCATCATGGAACAAGTATACGGTGCTTCCCTTTACGTTGAAGACCGACTGACGAAAGAGGCAGCGATTACCAGAAGCTCCAGTGCTTTCCTTCTCCACTGGATTCAGACGCAGACCAAGCTATTGTCAGAATATCTTCTCCACACGGATGCCATGTGAACCATGACCTTCAGCCAGGGTTTTTAGGCTTTCATGGACAGCACGTGCGCTTTCAAGGAGGTCAGCAGTATCATAGGAATTACTTTCCAACAGCCTGCGACCACTTGGTTATCAGAGGTGAAGGACCACAAACCTGATGTATATTAAAGCAAATTATAAATAATCTATCCTGCGTTAGGACTGTGTTTATTACATCTTCGAGTATGAGAATTAAACATTGGCAGTGGCATAACATAGGTGATATCAGTGCTTAACTTGGACAGTGGTTTCTGGTGCTCGGCACCGGCATTTAATTTGTTTTCGGTACTCTGTACCAGCACATAATTGTCCTGATCACACTTATGAAACTCTGCCACTTGGTGGTGCTGATCATCTAATTTAGAGAGGAGCAGAACAGCGGTTGTTTATTAATATAATATACATTTAAAAACACTAATTTCCTGCCTCCCCAGCCATTCCTTTAGCTTTGGGGAACTGGAATAATCTTAACTGTTGCACTTGCAGGTGAGAGAGATGGTTAGTCGTCGTTTTGGTACTATCATTGGCAGCGATTACAGGCCAATGGGTGATGCGATCTGCAGTGGCCTCCTGTTCAGGGCCCTGGCACTTATTTATACAAATTAAGCACTGGGTGATATGGCCTCACAACAAGCAGAACAAAAGTGGTGCCTCTGTCCCACAAGAGGGTAACAAATAAAAAACAGCCACAATTGGGTGTAGTGAGCCCCTCCCATTGCGCCTACTTTACCAACGACAGCTAAACCCTGGGAAGGAGAACGGTTTAGTCCAGTTCTGGATTAATTATAACATACACAAATACCCATCATTTCATAACACTTTAAGACAAAGGCCACCAGTTCTGTTGGTGTGGTGGGGGCGGTAAAGTTCAGAAAAACAACATAGAACACTTCTGCGCTTCAGCCTGTTCGACCAATGGCTAAATACAAAGTGTCCCCCAGGGTGTGGAGGGTATCCTATGCAATGCTAAGTGAAATACGGGGTGCTCAAGTCTCAACGCGATCCTTCATGCAGTATCCCGAATTGTCAACCGGTTCTTGAAATTAGACGATACCATCCCCTAGAATTACACAACTCCACAGTTTCCCCTCCTGAGCAACAATCCTCTTCATAATGGCGAGCACCACTCACAACCCTTTGAATTATTCCTTTTCTGTTGAAAGGGAATCTTCAAAGGAATTAAGATGCAGTAGATGCAAATCTCGAACGCTCCTAGAAATCATAAAAGTAAAAGAAAAAAAAAACATAGGCTGGGGGGGGGGGCATCCACTGATGTTCTCAGAATGAATAAAAAATAGGTTTCTTTTAAGAAAATGTTGAAAACCCACCTGGCCAGATTTGATAGGAAACAGCAAGTTTACCTCGAATTTTGCCCGCATTTTCTGTATTTCTGGTCGACAAGCAGTGTATTGGCTTCATGGCCAAATCCATTCTATAGATCTTCACCTACCTTCAGAGAATTAAAAACGCTCTAAAACTAATTTCGCAATTAACTTATATTTTCCTTGGTAGGTACTAGGATGCGGGTGGGGGCAGAGAGGAGACGCTCAGAGCGCAGTGCAAGTCGAAAGTACAACAGGAAAGGGCGGGGTTTGGTTAAGTAATCCTCATTTGCATATTAGGGTCCCTCAGGGTCATCTTTATTACACGGCGTTGGAATCGCATGAATATTAAATACCGAGCGTTTCCACCCGGAGAGCAAGTTACCGAATGAGGCACCTTTGGGGTTCAGACAAAACTCATTAGTAATGCAGCTCTGAAATTGAATTACAATTATTTACAGCTCAAATGAGGAACAATGTACACACAGGAGGTCTCAGACCTCCCTCGCTCTGAGAATCTAGGGAGCTCCGAGGCGTAGACGGCGAGACGCGCGCTGTACACACAGTGCGAACTAAAGCACAAAGAATGATACCAGAAAGTTCGCCCCGACACAACACATCCAGTTGCAACTTGGAGGCAGCCACATGCGTTCTGTGCAACCATGTTGGATCACCTGTTCCAAGCAGCGTGTAAAAGAAAACAAAAAAATAAGTGGTCTCTCACTACCACAAACAAAGCACCAAGACCTGCACATGACGCATTTCGCATGTGTATGTTGGAGGCTCGATGCCAGTTTTACAACCCCAAACACAACAAAGACCACCATCCAAGGAAACTACGCCCAAATCCAATAAAAAAACCTTAAGAGCTGCACCCAAAACATACACTTTCCAAGAAACGTTCAATCAATCAATGAGGGGAATGGTAAGCGCGGTACTCACCCGCAAGAGTCTCAAGGCGCTTGAGGGGGGGGGGAGATTTAGCAGCTCTGTTAATTCGAAGGGCCAGGTTTTGAGTAAGGGTGGGCGTAGTTCGCGAAGTAGCGCTACGCGAAGCTACGCGAAGTGCACTTCGCACTACGCGAACTTCACGTAGCACTACGCGAGCTGCGTAGTAGCATGTTCGCACTGTGCAAGATGCGTTTTCAATGATTGCACAGTGCGGACAAGCATCCGGCACTGTGCAAGCATTGAAAACGGCATCTTGCACAGTGCGAGCTGTAGTTTTCTGCTGCTCGAGGAGATTATTACTCGAGCGGCAGCTTTCTCAACGCGAACAGGTAGTTTCTCATTGAGAGCGGTCGCGAGCAAGCGCAACCACTCACAATGAGAAACCTGACCTCCTCGCGTTGAGAATCTCGCCGGGATGTCATTTTGCTTGCTCGCGGTCGCGAACATGACGTTCAGGACCGCGAACAAGCAAAAAATAAGCGCTGCACTACGCTACGCTGCACTACGCATGTTCGCACTGTGCTACGTGCCGCTCGCGTAGTGCGAAGTTGCAAAAACTTTGCAAACTCCGCGAGCGGAGCGTAGTGCTTCGCCCAGGGTTAGTTTTGAGTGACTTCCTGATGATGTTTAGGGAGGGGGTGCATCTAGTGTTGATCAGGAGCTCGTTCCAGGTCTTCGCAGCGATGTGGAAAAAGGTTCTTCCACCTGTCCTGGCCAGGCCCGGACTGGACGTTGCGGGCACTGGGCAATACCCCGGTGCGCCGCAAGGGTGGGGGCCGGTTTTGGGCCTCTGGGGGCCGTTTGTTACGGGACCGTTTTTGCAGCGTTGCTGCAAAAACGGCCCTGTAACAAAATCGGCCAAAAACCGGCCCTGGCAAAGAGCGTGGTCGCACCCCCATCCCCCCCGGGGGGTGGGGGGGGGGGGCGGCCGAGCACTTTGCCAGGGCCGGTTTTGGTTCCCAGTCCGGCCCTGGTCCTGGCTTTGCGGATGGCTGGGGTTTCGGCGAGGGTGGCGGATCAGAGGTTTCTCTTGGGTACGTGGAAGGAGATCCTCTTGTTGAGGAATTAAACGTTCATGGTTTGTAGACATACAACTTGAATAAGACAGGAATCACAACAGTATTTTCAAGTGACATCACACACTAGTTGACACAATGACATGACAAGATGACCTCCCACCTACCACACCCATATTTCCAATTTTGCTTCTCAACAGTAGAACATTTGCTTCAGAGGAGGCAGGGGTTGGTAAAACTACTAAGGTCACTCAGCATCTTCAGGCCTCTGATGCCCTCAACTCAGTACCAGAAGAGAAAAAAAGTTGAGTAGCAGGTGATTTCCTAAATAATGTCCTAGACCGTTTTATGTATTTTAAAGCAAACTGTTTTTATTGAAAGAATTCCCTTTCCAGTACACCACTGCAGAAAAAGAAAATGTGGCAACAATAGGAACAGAATCAAGCACTGGCAAAGCCAAAAGTTCTGGTTGCCAGCCTTTTGGCTTTGTCAATACATGTTTTTTCCTCATTGCTTTGGTGGGGGAAACACTTTGTTAGGGAAGCTACCAGGCCTTCAACTAATTAAAAAAAATGATTGAAAGCAATTTTTTAAATATAAAAAGCACATATTGCCATAGTAATCCCTGGCATTTACGGGAAATACTTTGTGGGTGGATTTGCACCTTGCAAACTAGCATTATGCAGTCACTGTCAGTGAAGTTATCCAAAGGCTAAAGCGGGCTGACCCATTGCCCAATGTTCAAAGCTGTAATGGGCCGACGAAAAATTTGAATGTCAATAAACTAATGAATGAACAGGGCTGACAAAGCCACCACAAAAAAGGATATTGTATAATTTTAGTGAAATCAAAGTAACGGTTAATGCCAGACTCAACAATGGCAGAACACCAAGTTGCCTACTAGTGCAGCCTTCCTTAACTCCACCAGATCAAGATTCTTTAAAGTCTGTCCTTTGAAAATCCCTATTGCCAGCTTAAAGTGAGGTTACAACCTGCCCAATGCTTTTCATTGGTTGGCTTTCTTGTCACCCATTTGGTTCTTTTTTTAGGGTCGAGCCTATGTGAGCAGCACGTGCTCTTGCTTGAGACACCTTACAGTATACAATAAGAGGCTTGCAGCCCGCCCATTGCTTACCATTTGTCGCCTTGTCACTCTTCTTTGCTGCCTCATAATCAGCCAGCATGAGCCTTGGCGTCACTTCCGGTTGGCTCTGTGAAGTAGGGACCAAGCACTGATGTATTCAGTTTAGTGTCCCTCCGCGAATCCTTTTTCGAAGGGGATATGGCTTCCTTTCACCTCTGGAACACTCTTCCTTCAGCAGTTTGCCCCCGGCCAGTATTTGCTTTGCAATTTAACCTTTTTCAGCATGTATACCCTCTTGCTGCTGTGGTAAACACGTATTTTTCCTGGAAAACACCGTGTCTATATTGGCAAGAAATAACACCTCTTTCTTTGCACATGGGAAATTAACACATTCCTCTTTCAGTTTTTGGATAGTGAATGGAAAAGACTTGGAGTACCCCTCAAAACGCTATCTGAAGCTGCGCTGCACCCCATTTGTAGGATAAATACATGGTTTTCTGATAGGTTACCAGATGACTCCCATGTCACCAAGGGGACGCAGTGCTCCAATTCTGGACTTTTCCTTTAGCAGTCATTGTAACTTCACGAATTAACTTAGCCTCACGCATGTTCCATTTGATTGATAAAGACATAGCTTCATGTTTTGTGGCTGTACAGAGTATTTTTTTTTGTAATTTCGTGTACATGGCTTATATTCTTCTTACCTCGAGGTGACATACTGTATCGCTTGGTATCTTTTTCTTGTTTTGCCTCTACTCCGCTACAATTATTCATATATATTTTTTAAAACAAGAAAAATTAAATCGCTATTTTCAAGTGGGTCAGTTCAGTTACCCTTCACTGAAGTGAGCCATACTCAGAGAATCCATTAAGTTGTTTAACGAAAACCCAGTATTCAAGCTTGTGGTTCTTGCTGGCCAGGTGATCTGGTAACCTCATTGAAGGAGCCCAGTGCTGACTATGTATGCTTGTCAAGTGATGTCAAATTAATCGAGTGGCAATGTGCGCTTCTCGGCGCACACTCATGCTGAAATTCTCCATCTCTTCATGTAGTATTAGAGCTCCAAGACGTTCCATGCTGTTTATCACAACTGGTGATGAAACAGAGCTCCCTACTACACTTTACTAAACAGTGGAAAAGAGGAGAACTTTGAAGACTGTTGAAATGTCTTGTTAGATGGGCAGTGAATCAGCGCAAAATATTTATTGGCTCCGTTAATGTGTTTTAGCCATATTATGCTGTACAGCTGTGGTGAAGCATCACTGAAAGGACTACAAGTTGCTCTAATTGTTGTCCGTGTGCTTCCCCCCTCCCCCTTCGTGTGCTTCTCTCTATGTTGCTTTCTTACACATGTGCATATTCCTCGAGTGTGTACCCCCCTCACCATCTTGATCCCCGTTGCTTCCCAAGACCCATCTGTATTTTTTTTTATTTTTTACGTGTACGACCATTGCTGCTGGCTCATCTTCATTAAAAGCGCTTCTGCACTACTTTCCTTTCTTTCTTAAATGTTATTTTCATTAACCGTTCCATCTCGAACAGATAACTTTTTTAAAAAGTGCACACGTAATTGTGAACACATTTGCATAATAGGAAGTTCAAACAGACTATAAAATATAGCATTGAGCCAATATTGTGTAGCATAACTTAAAGACACTGGCAAAGCAAAAGTCGCAAGCTGTTGGCTTTACATATGCATGGTTCTTTTGGAGGTCAGAGGAGGAGAAATGTCATTTAGAGCATGAGATTTTTGTGTTACAAGTGTTTTCACTTCAATCTTTTAAACTCTACTCTAGGAGCATCTGATCGCATTTCATTATTAATATAAGTTAGAGTTCAATTGCTGTATCTGGTACATTCGCAGTTTAGATCTACTCTGAACTATAGATGTTGCTTAATACATTAAAGACTGTCATCTTCCAATTACAAAACATACTGAAGGAGACGAGGCGGTGTACTGGAAAGTCTTATATAAACCCTACTAAGCCAGCAGAAACATTCAGGGCACACTGCTCGCAGCAAGCACAACTCCTAGATTATCTTTATGCCGGGCCAATGACAAACTATAGTTTGTAGACTGAATAATCATCTCTAGCGGTACAGAGTATTGAGGTTCAATTTAACACTTCCAAAATGCACAGTAATTCCAAAGTGCACACTAAGCCCCAAAGGAATTTATCAGCTCAAAACAATAATCAACCACATTTTTAGATCGAAGCTTACCAGACGACCAAGTGATCTGGGGGCATATGTATCAACGGAATTTATAGTCGCAAATGCTGAGATCCGCAAAAGAGCAGCATTTGCGACTACAATTTCAGAAAATGGTATTAGGAGGAAAATCGCATTGCAAAATGAAGGAATCGCAAAATTTGCGATTTCTTAACTTTGTGTAAGCATTTAAGGAATCGCAAAATGCGATTCCTTAAATGCAATGCAAGAAACACTTAAGTTTTGCGATTTTACCTTAAGAAATCGCAAATTACCACCAACTTCAAGTTGGTGGTAATTTGCAATTGCTTTCACAAAAGCACTTTTTGGCATTTGTGAAGGTGCCATGTGGCGCACATATTCGCCCTTAGGGCATATGCGCCATATGCGCACACATGTTAATTTCAGGGGTGCATCAGGGTGTACTTAGGACACCCTTGAAATTCTCAATTAGCGATTCTCAAATTGCTTATCGCAAATTGAGAATGACTTTCCATTCATTCCTATGGGCCTCCTGGCCCATAGCAATGAATGGGAAAGTATTCCTTAATTGTGACTTTGCAATTTGCTAATCGCAATTAGGGAATACTAAGAAATCGCATAAAAAATTGCGATTTTTTTTACATACATCCCTTTTTGCCATTCTCAAATAGCAATGAAAAAAATAAAAATAAATAAATAAATCGCTATGAGAATCGCAAACAGGGATATTCATACATATACCCCCTGGTATGCTAGCGACTTCAGTTGGAACGCATTACACCCCTTGCTTACCACTTGTTTTATAACTCACATTTGCTTGATATCCATTTGCTGGCTTTCTTTTTTTTGGGCTGCCCAGCTTGAGTTTCTCTTCTGTGGCCCATAACCTATTTTATGTTTTCTTCCACCAGTACTCACGGTCTGTAAACAGGCCTGTAAATCTTGTTCTTATCTGGTTACATTTGCTGTGCATTCAAAAATAGAAGACATGTCAGGCTCTGTATTCTGAGGGAGCTTGGTGTTTACTTTTCTTTCTCAGACTTCAAAGGGAATAGATGCATGCAACAATCATGCTGGCCACTGGGGGTGTGCTGGAGGAAGGCTATACAATTTGTTTTCCAGCACATAAAGTGCAAATGTCTGTAAACAAGCTGCGCAGGTATATCAGAAATAGTAAAGCATAAATGAAGCAAATTTTTTTAAAATTCTGAAGTATTGTGGGAAGAAATGCTTTAAAACAGCAAAAACAAATCAATACACTAGGTGATGGCATTTCAACACCGTTGTTTGTGCGCTGTACACTTTTATCAGTAAAAAAGAATGTCTGCAAATGTAATGGTCATCTCAATTGAAAATGTGTTGTCTAATGGCAGTGTGCTATCACTTCATGCACACTCTACTTTACCCCACTCTACTCTACGCCGCTCTAATCTACGCCAATGCACTCTACCCCCACTTTAGTCTACTATGCACAACTGCACTTTACACCACTCCAGTCTAGGCCACTCTACTCTGCACTCTATGCCACTGCACTGTGCACTAATGCACTGTACACTGCTCTAACCTACTCTGCATCACTGCACTTTACCATGCACCACAGCACTCCATTCTTAAACAATCTTCTGTGCCATTCCACTCTGCCACTGGAATTATGTGGTTGTGCGGCCACAACTTTTTTTTCCCATAGTTATGGATCTGCAGCATTTGCTACATAATTATCTGCAGCATAACCCTCATCTTACCCTAAAAAGCTTTGTTTCTAGTTCCAATGGTTTGAAAGTTACTAAAATCACAGCGAGATGTTGCTGCACAGTGGAAGGCCCTTTGCAAAGGTTGATAGTTCACTTCTTTAGCTTATGGCTCTGTTTAGTGTTAAACTGTACTAATAAGGTACAACCTACATCAAGACAGTGGTAAAAAAGTGTAAAAAAACAAAAGTGTGAAGTAATACTATTAGAAAAAGTGCTGCAATATGCCGCATAATTTGCATTTTCTTGCTGCGAAATTTAGTGAACCATGTCGCATAATTTAGCCCTCTCCCTGCTGCACAATTCGAGAGGCCCAGATTAGGCTCTCCACTGCAACACTCTACGCCACTGCATTCTATTCCACTCTGCATCATGGTACTCCACGCCATTCTACTATACACTAAGCACTCAACTCTGCACCACTCCATACGCTGAACTCTGCAGCACTGCACCCATGCCACTCTACTTTACTGTGCACTACCCTAGGTCAATGCACTACGCCACTTCACTGTACTCTAAGTCTACTTTGCTGCACTCAATGCCGCTGCGATCCACCAGATGCCATTCCACTCAAAACCAATGCACTCTACACCAAGCTACTCTCCACCACTACAGTCTATGCTACTTCACTCTATTCGATGACACTAAACTATACATCACTGACGCTCTACTCCAACTCTACTCACCTGCATCTATGCCACTCAATGCCACTTGGCTCTACTCCATTCTATGCCACTTGGCTCTACTCCATTCTATGCCACTGCACTCTGTCGCTCTACACCATGGGTGCGCAAAAACATTTTTCCAGGGTCCGCAAAGTTTGGTCTTTGGTGTGACTGAGGACCGCACTGATGCCAGCAGGGGGTGTAACGTTTGCGTAGGGGAAGCAAAGCATGTATATTTAGTGGCTGAACTCAATTACTCAATGTGAAACCCAAAAAACTTGGGATAAATCCCAGCTTCTCCACTTGACCAAATTGTGTGACCCTGGGCAAATGCTTTATTTCAATTCCCCTCCTTTTTCTTCATTATCGCATATAAAAGAAACTCTTCAACAGCACGCATCCTGAAGTCCTGTATTTAAACCATCTCCTGTGCTTGGATGTAATCACTAATGGCATTGTCAGGGAGAGGGGGGGGGGGGTTAACGTTTCTAAAATCATGTTTGAAAAAAACATTGCTTTAAGAAAAATACTTCTGAATGCACTGCTATAATTTGATTTACTAAAGTGAAATGGTTTTACAGGTCCATGAAATACCCTTTTTTTAATTTTGAAAAGACTTTCGTGTGTTTACAATTTTGCCGCCTTTAAAAATAAAGGTGCTAGTTCCGTTCCCCAACTGCAATTAACCTTCAAATAAGTGCTTGCTGTATGTTTAACATTTGTATTCATGTTAATGCTGAATCGAGTTAACAGCAGCCCAGTGCTGCTGCCCAGGGGGCCACATGTAAAGGTGAGGAGGGTCGCATTATGGGCCGTACTTTGAATACCACTCCACTCCACTCCACATTAGCCATGCCAAACAGCAGCCACACTGGTGTACAACATGGCTAAAACATACTGACAAAGCCAATAGCTCTTGCACAGGTAAGACCCATTCGCTTTGCCAATGTTGGTTATATATATTTTTGAGGAGGTTAGGACCCCAGAGTGCAATGTAATTTTTAAGTCTGGCTGGGCATAGCTGCTGTGTGCTACCTACTTCCTGTTACTATTTAAAATAATGAAAGAAAGTTGGCGTTGGCTCCGACCGCAGTATAATATCTTGTACCATTGGCCGTTTGGTGTATACTTCCTCCTTCTACGGAGTGCTTGCATTGCAATGCACAAGGGGGGGGGGGAGGGGGGAGTGCATTTTACTTCTCAGAGTTACACTAAATACCAATTGCACATTAAAAACTATCTTATAGATGTTTTATATAATGATTTTTTTTCCACTGCAGCAGACTTTTAAATAATTAGGACCCTAAATGCAAGTCAGATCTACTGACTTTGCCAATGCTTGTTTAATACGTCTTCCAGCGAGGACATGCCACAACAAAACTATAATTCTTGGCTCTAAATCTTAAACTTCTAAACCTTTCCCTAGATGCAAAACTCTGAATTCAGACTTCCTAGGCCAAACTGTTACATCGATATAGATTGATAAGGATTAATAATTCAATAGATCTTTAAATACGAGGAAGCAAGTTATTCCTGCACTGCCCTATCGGTTCCAACTAGGTGCAAAGAAAAAAAAAATACCAATCAACAGTTCTCATAGTTGGGGCCTATTCGTTTTACCAATGCCTGTTGGCAAAGCTGTACATTGTTAAAAAAAAGCAAAACAAGCAGGTCCAATATGAATGATGCTACTTACACTGGTGAATATATATATATATATATATATATATATATATATATATATATTTTTTTTTTTTTTTTTTTTATTTATATATTTTTTTTTTAAACAAAGTACAGAATTATTTTTTTTGAAAGCAGAAGGGGGGAGGACAAAAAGCAGCATAGGAGGAAGAGGGGCAAGGAGAAACGCGAAGAAGAGCTCGGATTGTGGGATTTGGGGGATAAGAGCAAACAGAATGTGTTATTGCGCAACATACAGAGCTGGGTGGCATATGCGAGGGGAGCACACAAGGGAGAGAGAGAGATGAAAGATACATGCACTCTCATGGAGTACTTGACCCAAAAAGGAAGAAAAAAAGTTCCCTAAAAGGGAGCCATGGAAGCAGACAAGTCAGCCAATCAAAGGAATGGTAAAGAGTATATGTTCCAAGGGAGGGACAAACTCGAGATGGGCAAAGTGTGAGAAGGGAAGCAACTGAATAAAGATGCAAGCTAATGAGTGACCATGAAGCCAACCAATGGTATGCAGCGGGCGGGGCAGTAAACTACTCTGCGTTCTTGGTAAGCCCACAAAAGGCCTTTTTGCAACCAGACAGCTTGCGCTGGGTGTAAGAGAGACCTAAAAAATTGGTCGGGGCTCCAGCATCCAACATCCATTTGTGGGACGACAGTAAAAATTGATCTTTTATTCACATTTTTCCTTGCACATAGGAGTTTCGTTTCACAAAGGTATGCCCAAATTGTACTTCAGTATTTGTATACTATTCCTAAACGTGACCGGGGATACCCATCTACTAGTTTAAATATGAAATGAATAAGCAAAGCTTAGATTTAACGAAGTCAAGATATGGCACAGCGTCGACACAGGCATACCAAAAGGTTACACTAAATGCCAATTAGCATACACTACACACACAAAAGGTTTTACAATTCACAAACGTTAAAAGTGAAATAATCTCTTAAACAGCAATGCATTTTAAAAACTAGAGTTTAGGGGCTTCCAAAAAAACAGATGCAGTTTGCAAAGTAGGAGACGGCAGCAAAATCAGGGTTTAAAAATATCTTATTTGTGCGATGTAAGCCCCGAGTTACTTTAAGAGTTACTGAAAATAATATATTACGGAGATAGACACCAGCATGCCTTTAGTTTTTTTTTCTTATGCCCATCAAAAACCACTGTGACAGCCCCTCTCCTGCACCACCATGCACAGCTTGAAGCAAGAAAGCCAGATGTAAATCAAACCAGTGTTGAGAGCTTCAAGGGGTTTCCAAATGTGCTGGCTACCAACATTGTAATATGCAAACTTTTGTCACCATTGACGGAGGGTGTATGGGCAAGGAAAAACAACATTCATAGAATTACATTAATGAATAAATACAAAGATGGAAGGGATATCACAAGGCCAACAACCAAATAAGCAGATTTACCAAGTCTTACTGTTGCTCTCAATTGAGGACTGTAAAAGTGCACTCAAATTATGGGCAAATGGATGCAAAAGGACACACTGACTAAAACAATTTAAATTACATTATAAAACAATCTAAAGGGCAGAACATTTCATCGACAGGAAATATGGTTGCATACATACACATGATTTTAGATTGTTAATATTGGAAGTGAGATAATGAATTTGTTACATGAACAGATCAATCAGTCTTGAGCAGTTTTTAGCCCTATTAGAAAGACTTATTGATATTCTTATTGACATTTCATGTAATGAGTCTCCGCCAGGTAAAAGTTCAGTGTGGCGAATACAAAGATTAAGAAAGACTGCCAAAGCCAACAGGTATCTCTTTTTAAGATACATACTTCCCAAGGTATTGGCGTGGTCATTGATTGTTTTGCTTGCAATCGTTTAAAACAAATGAAAAGTGGGTGAACACTGAAGAAAGCCATGTAATGCCATGTAGAGCTAAAAGACCAAGTAGTTCCCACAGATCAGCAAAGAAAGGATACGTGTGCCATCCAATCAAAAATAATGTAAAGGAGTAAGATACCTGGGGTGGAACACCACACGGATAAGTAAGAAAATAATTAATACGCGAGATAGACAAAAAGCCACTTAATTACTACTGAGAAGGCTGACCCAACTCCCACTTTATGTACATTGCATTTTATACAAAACGTGTTCGAGAAGCAGCAGATGTCTGAATTCAGTAAAAATGTGGATGTATGAGGGATACTGTGGAGCAGGGTCTGCATCAGAAGTTAGCAAGTGTCAAATTCATGGTTTACATTAAGTCAGTTTGGATTTCAACTTTTCTGTATTGCGGTTTTCTTACCAAAACACAAATATTTCTTAGCTGGGTTACAAATTTAGGGGCTTAAATGAATTAGTATTTCAATGTATAGTGAACACAAAACAAATGACATGATAGCATTTCAATATTAGTAGCCGAACCAAGAACTAGCTAGTGGCAGTTTAAGCTCACATCACATTCCAAGTGAAAAGCACTACCAGGAGCATTCAGGATTGAAAGTTGCTTTGTGATAAGAATCCTTCACATGATATTTTTCGTGATCCAATGAGGTTCTCATTTTTGTTACTTTGAACAGTTAATGAATGTGGTTGAAGCAATCTAGAAATCGGGTGGTGCAGGCTTTACCTGGAGATGAAGTTAATATACCGGTAGATAGAGTGGTTATGGTAGGCTCCACCGGTGTTGGTACAGATTCTGTTGCATCAACAGCTATAGTCGGTAGCTGTATGCAAGATATAGTACCCGCAGGTCAATTGGATCCCAAGCCCCCGGGTCCCCTCATTAATATTTTATCATGGAACATTGCAGGTCTAAAGAAAAACTTAGTAAATCCTGATTGGAACAATTTTATTAACACCTTTGATATCTGTATGTTTCAAGAAACGTGGTGCCTATCCCCCGAATATATGAATGGTTACTCTACATTCTATGTTCCAGCTGTCTCACTGGGAAGAGGCCGCCCTTCGGGTGGGTTACAGATTTGGGTGAAAATATCTCTGAATTGCCGTGTTATTTTTAATATACCCATTTCTAACGACATCTTGCACATCACTCTAAAGAATAGTATAGGGGGCTATACATATGAAATCATATGAAATCTTTTGTATTTATGCTAGAGGTCTTCAGGGAGGGCTTATTTCCCCGATACTGGAATTATTGGATGTGGAGTTGTCAAAACTCCCGACCAGTGCTAAAATACTGGTCGGGGGGGATTTCAACTGCACATTCGAACCCCTAGATGTGGAAGAGGTACTGGGTCCGAACGTTGGGGGAGGTAGACAAGGTATACCCTTGCTAAATCTTAACCCAATTAAGAAATGGTCATCAAGAGTTATCCAGCTGAATGCCCTGGTGCTAGATCATAATCTCTGGGCCTTAAATGGTCGTACAAAATCAGATAGCGCAGGTGCTATGACCTTTAATAGGGTGGGATGCCCCTCACGCATCGACTACATCCTTTTAGATGCGCACTCATGGCCCGACGTAATAGACATGGTGGTCAGGGAGTCTTCCTATAGTGACCACAACCCCCTATGTATGCAGCTCAGGTGGGTACGTGGCCGTGAACCTAGCCGGGTAACAGAGATGCTAACCAAAGAAATTTTCCCTGTAAATAATAACAGAAGGTTAAAATGGAATGTAGTCAAATGTGATGAGGGGAAGCTTCAAAATATCACGGATTTAGTATCCAAAGAGATTAGTAGTTTGACTGCTTCGCCCCACTTTGAAGTTAATGTAGTTGGTCCCAGTTTATCGGTATCCTACAGTAACTTAATAAGTAAAATAGGAGCCCATTTTTGTAAAAAGCAACCAGCAAAATCAGGTCTTATTGGTTTTAAAACCACAAGTAACCCATGGTATACAAGTAATTGTAGAATTAAGAGGAAAGCAATAACTAAAGCAATACGAAGCAAGGATTCTGTGTCCGTTAGGGCTGCCAGGAAAGATTATACAAGAAGTATAAATTCGGCAAAACGAGCCTGGGAGGAAGAGCACTGGCAACAGCTCAAGGAAGCAGCATGTGGGAAAAATGCTGTAATTTTCTGGAAATTAATTAATATCTTAGATAGCAAGGGAGCAGGATTGATTTTAAATCATATAACGGAGCAGGAATGGTACTCCCATTTTTTAAAGTTGTACTGTGATGATAACGTGGATAGCTTGCTACCACAACCAGCTAATACCCCTGGAAATATGCTCTGTGAAACTTTGATCCACAATTTAGATCCATTTTCGCAGAGAGAAGTATTAGATGCTATCTCTAAATTACTGCCCGGGAAGGCCCCTGGCCAAGATGGTCTCCCAGGGGATTTGTTAAAACATGATCCATATGTATGGTCCAAATATATTGTGTGTCTGATGAACTCGATCCAGGCTGGTCACCCTGTTCCAGACTCCTGGAAAGGCGCTGAGGTGATAACTATTTTTAAAAAGGGCGAAAGGGATGACCCCTCCAATTATAGACCAATAAGTCTGATAGACACCATTCAGAAGGTGGTAGGAAGGGTGATCATAAATCGCACAGAATCTTGGCTCATGGATAATGACATCTTGTCCCATTTTCAGGCCGGGTTCAGAAGTAATATAGGTGCAATAGATCAGGTCTTCAGATTTTGTGCAGTCTGTTGGAAGTCAGTGCTAATTATGAAGGGTAGTCTATACTTGGCCTTTATAGACTTGAAGACAGCATTTGACGTCATCCCACGGACTAAACTCTGGTCGGTCTTATCCGATATGGGATTTCCTAGTTACCTTTTACAATTTATTGTTAAACTTCATGAAGGAAATTATGCCAGGATCCGCTGGGGATCTCAGGGCCAATTGACTGAGAAGATTCCGGTAAATAGGGGAGTGAGACAGGGGTGTGTGATGGCCCCAACCTTGTTCTCCCTCTTCATTAATGGGGTGGTAGACCATTTGAGGGAGGACCAGGCTGATGCCCCCACCCTTGCGGGTGAGAAAACACCTACTCTCCTCTTTGCCGATGATACTCTTCTCATGTCTAAATCCCCTATGGGTCTGCAGAAACTGCTTGATCGGTTTTGCAGTTTTTGTAAAGAAAGAGGGTTGACAATAAATACCTCTAAAACAAAGTTGATGGTGTTAACATCGAAAAAGCAACATAGGAAGGTTAACCTCTTGTTGAATGGCACCGCGCTGGAGGTGGTACAAGAATTTGACTACCTAGGAGTAAGACTTTGTAACAATCTGAGTTGGTCCGCCCATATTACTAAAATGGTTTTAAACCTTAAAAGGGTGGCAGGAGTGATTCTTAAAAACCAGCGACGTTCTATTAGTAGACCCATAGCCCCTACCCTGGCAGTGTATGAAGGGAAAGCACTGGCGGCGGCAGTTTATGGTTCAGAACTTTGGGGTGCGGAAAATACAAAAGTTTTATTAGTGGCGGAAAATAAGTTTATTAGAGATATGGTTTCGCTACCTTTATCGTCCCCCTTGAAACCTTTATTTTTAGACCTGGGCAAAAAAATCAATAGTAGATCTGGTGCAAATTCGCCCCTTGTTATTCTGGGTTCGTCTCAGAAGGACCCCAGAACTCTCTAATTATGCCAAGGTTTTGGATGAGCTTATTGGCCTGAATGTAGCCAACAAAATTAAATGGTTGAATAACCTAAAGAGGCTCGTGAAATCCATAGGTCTGGAGGAGAGCTGGTCTTCTCAAATGCCACCCCCAAAAACAATTGTAAAAAAACTATATTGGGATTGGGTTGTTGCAAAAGATCTTAGGAACCAAAATTGGGGTAAATTAACCAGCAACTTTCTTGACCATAAGCCCCTTGGAAAATTGGAGCCCTTTTTGGACTTTATCCAGGTCCCTCGAGATAGAACACTGTTTCTGGAATTCAGATACGGTATTTTACCTCTCAACACATTCAAAGAAGGTTGGAAGGGATATAGTGGAACAGGGGTTAAATGTCCAGGTTGTCCCTGTCCGAAAGAATCATTAGGACACTTCCTTTTTGCTTGTGTAGCCTACAAAAAACCAAGAGATAGGTGGTTGAAACCGGTTTGTAGGAATTTAGGGGTGAGGGAACATAGATTGGCCATGCGTATTTTACAAACAAATGTCATTTCAATGAATATGATTTGTGGGGTGGCTAAATATGTGGCGAATGCTTGGTTCATCAGGTCGAAATTTTTGCCCACTGTCTGAATTATTTTTATGTTAAAATTGTTTATTGCTGGAATATTTTATTTTTGTGTATAGCTTATTTTTGTTATTGTGTGTTGTACTTTTATGAAACTTGTTTCGAATAAAGTATTTTCATCATCAGAAATCGGACTAACAAACCAGAGCCATATTATAAAACAAGCAATGGCAAAACCAACATGTTTTGTCTTTCTAAAGCGAGTGCCCTGGAGTTGGCTTTGCCAAGGTTTGTCTGTAAAGTATTGTTTGACAAGCCAAGTACTTCTGCACCAGCTTAGTGAGTGCAGCAGAAGGGCCTTCCCAGTGCCAAAAAGGTTTGTGTACAAAAGCTTCTGCTTGCTTGAAATATGTAAAATTCAGCAGATAAAATTAAAACAATCCTTAAACTCTGCTATAGCCATAACCAGTGCATATTTTGAGCTGGTGGTTGCCAGTGGTGGTCACCTGCACTCCTTTCTGGGGACCGACACTTATTTTTCTTCAACAGATATTGGCTGCTAGCAAGAGAGAGACACAAACGGGAAAGAAGGAGGTAGAGAAATAGGTACAAACAGTGAAAAAAAGCTGGGACTGGCAAGAGGGAGATGCAGCAGTGTCTGGCAGTGGATTAAAGATGTATCCTTGGCATTCAGAGAGCTCATTTTTAATAGCACCTCCGGAGCAGAGCTTGGAACACCGGCACACAATTTACAAATTAAGTACTGGCCACACCATAGCAAAAATAAACCTGTTGCTGTGCTTTTACAGATAACCTGGGGTTGGATGGGGTGCACAGCGGGATGGAGGAAGTTGTGAGTTGAAGAAGCATCACAGAAGGGAGAGAGCTAGAAAACACATGCACTCTCATGGAGTGCTAAATGAAAATGAAAAGGACTAAAGTAGTTCCTCTAGCCATTTAATTCAATCACCTTTACACATAAAACACAGATCTGCCATTCTAACAATATTTTTCACAGTATGGGGGTACAGGGAGAACATGATCTTGCCTTGGTGAATGGGCAGGGCATGGTAGGTGGGGCTTTGAACAATTGCTCGTTCAAAACTGTTACCGCTATCACAACCATCCACAGCAAGAAGAAAATCTGGCACCACCTCCCATGTCCTGAAGAGGTTTTCATTGGAACAAACTGCGCACGATATTCACATCCGAGCGGAGTGCAAGGGTTTCCAGCTCGCAGTGTGATTGGACATCTTCACCCTGTTGCCCTGAAGCAGTGTCACACGGTGGCACTGAGTGAGCTGACAGATCGGATTGCTTTAAAGTCCTACTGTACATTTTATGCACTGTTCAGTCGGGTGTATTGTAATTGCATTTATATAGCGCTTACTACCCCTGAAGAGGCATCAAATTGCTTTTTCAGTGAGTAGCACGCTACTCCTTGACCGATCAAGGATTAGGGGTGAATTAGTATAGTGAAAAATGAAAGTAATGTATTGGATATGTTAGTCAGTTATTTGGATGGGTACCATCGAAGGCCGAATGAGGACGTTTCCTGGCAGATTAGGAAGGAAAAAAAAAAATCAGCTCATCCAATTTGTAGATGAAACTAAACATTGATCGCATTCGCTCTGACGCTGCATCTGCAAGCCTTACAGAAAGAAAAAGCGATTCAAAATGATCCTCACGATTTAATACACAAAACAATCTGATACAATCTTTGATAAAGAGCTTTAATGAAATATGACCTATAAACAAAAAATGTTGCGCAAGACTGAAAGAAGTTGAAAAATATTACGAGGGAATCTCCCCCCCCCCTTTTTTTTTTTGCTCTGTAGGAAAGAATCTTTGAGATAATGATGGAATTGAGTGATAGGAAACGGACAAAACTCCAAAAAAGCAGTGCACAGCAGTGCCAATTACAGTGAATGACTGACTTGTTATAAGTAGCTTATAGTCGTAGTTCAGGAAGTGTACAAGTGGTTATATTAAATAGAAATACATGCATGGCTGTACAACAAGTTACAGATACACCATAACATGAACACGTCAGTGTTTTTCCATTTTTATTAGTAACTAGTCCTGCACTTTAACTGGTTTTAAAGTGGATTTTAGTTTTATTTTTTTAAAATTACATACATTAAAGTGTAATGCCCAAAACGAACTATAACTTTATTTTAACCCATACTCCTCCGACCCCTGCCCATCCCAGTGCATTTTAGCATATCACATGTGTTAAACTTGGAATCTTCTGCCATGGTTTCCCTTATTTCTTTTCTTCTGGCCTCCTTCCTGTTTTGATTGTGTGCCGGACTTCATTTATGCTGGTGCTTGGACGCTGGGCACTTTACCACTACTGACCAGTGCATGTGCTCTGTGCCTAAAATGTAATAGCAATTGGTTTCTCCATGATTGGCACATTTGATTTACTATTAAGTGATTCATACAGTGCACAGGGCATGTAAACCAAATGCTATTAGTGGGCCTGAAGCACTAATTGTGCCACACATGAGGAGCCCTTCAAACAGGTCTCCGGCCTTCCTCTACAGAGCCTGTGTGCAGGTTTTTAACTGCCATGTTGACCTGGCAAGTACATCTACTTGTTGAGCCCAAATCTTCCCTTTTACTACATGTAAGACACAGCCAAGGTAGGTCCTAGGTAGCGTCAAAATACTTGGAGCCTCAGGGGGAAGGAAGGGAACAGGCCGCCCCCCACTCAAACTGCAATATACAAATTATGTCCCCTCCCTCAAGACACTGTTTCCCTCTCTATTCAAAAACAGAAGATGTAAAGGTGTGTGCAAATTTTTACTACCAAGCGCCTTTTACTTTTAGGCTATTCATTTCTGTCCCAGTGTCAATCATTATCAATGTACATCCAAGGTAGAAATAAAATGTCAAGATACCATCAGCCAACCACTGAAAAAAATGTGGAGAAAGAGTGAGCCCCTCACGGTAGAACCACCAATGGGGTTTCTGGTTAACAGTTGCCAGTGTACCCAATTATCATAGGTGGCTCACTCTCGTTATAGTTGAAAGAAAAGACAGAAACAAGAAAGAGACAAAACACCATACAACAGTGCTTTTTCTTCACATCAACCAGATAGGGTACTGGTTATTCGTGTAATAGCAGGCCACGTAGAACAGCACTCACTATTGTGTACACATACCAAAAAAAAAAAAAACCCCAGTGAGAAAAGAAAAGTGATTCTCACCAATTAAAATTGAAGAGCTAACTGGCCACTCCTAATTTTATTCTGGGCTGCGAGCTCTCCAAATTAAAACCGATTCACACTGAACCGCATTTAGTGTCATTCATTGTCGCCAACATGTTTCGTTGCTCTATTTTTTGCAACTTCTTCAGGGCCAACGGGGGTTATCCGCTCTTATTTCCACTTATTTGTTAATCACACCTGGAGGTTACGTCGTTACTGCATACCTGCTAACCTTCTGCTGTGGACATACGTGTCAATAGATCACGTGTCCCTGAGAGAACCAACTCCCGTCAGGTCTTCCCCGCCTTCCGGAAGCGGCTGAGTCAACGAGTTGCCGATAAATCGTCGGGGAAGACCCAACGGGAGTTGGTTCTTCTGTTTTTGAAAAGAGAGGGAAACAGTGTCTTGAAGGAGAGGTCCTAGGTAGCCCCAGGAGCAGGGTCCTGCGGCTCTAAAAGATGGGACATGTGCTTTTAAGTTCTACATGTTCTGGTAGTGAAAAGCCACCACATTCGCTTTTCACGACAGCATGGTCTATCTCACCCATAAGGTTAGAATTGGAGCGAACATGTAGTTGTTTACTTGGGTATCTTCCAATTGGGAGTGGATGGTAAATAGGAGTTTGGGGTCTCAGGACTCACAATTTAAAACACATCTTTTAGTGAAATTGGTTTTTGAATCGCAGTTCTGAAAATGCCACTTATAGAAAGTTGGCATATTCTTACTTTAACCATTTGGCACCTCTGCCTGTCTCCAGAATGCACACATGGGTTTGATAACAGTTGAGCTTTGTGAAGGCACTAAACAGTCACACACAAAGAGAGCTGTTGTGTGCCCTGCATAGCTTGATAGCTCATCAACAGGCTGATGGGTCCGCCTGAGCTAGAGTGGTGGAAGGAGTTGTCACCAGCACCTTATTAGGGTTCTGCCTGTACCCATATAAATAACTTTTCTATAATAAATAAATGTTATTGGTTCAAAGGCACTGTCTCTGGGGGGGGGGGTCCTCAACTCCAAGAAGATGTCCCGGTAGAGATAATTGCAGAATGACAGGTTGTGTGCATTTAATCTTCAACGGACACAGATTGAGGCCCGACTAAGGGTTTGATTTTATTTTGCAGGAGGCAGAGCCCAAAATGGGTCATATGGTGGTTGGAGGACTACAAATCCCAGAAGTCCTTAGATGACGTCAGCAATAGAAGCTATGAAACAGGACAAATCAGGGACTTTTTTTCCTCCTATGTCTGCCGCTGCAGGTCTGCCCCGTGAGCAAGGAGCAGAAGGAGCTCCAAAATGAGTTGCGGCTTAATGAAATATCCAGAGCTGTGTCTCGTTGTGCCTGAATAAAGGACTTCACCGTGGTGGCTGAGTTCGGATAGATAGATAGATAAGTCGTTATCTTTTTGGAGAAACCTTACAAATTCTGGAGCACATGCACACACTGTCACAACAACCCAAATCCAGACTTGATCTAGGCAAATTTAATTAACTAACTCTCCACTAAACAAATCTAGGAGTTCCCCTTGAGAGCCACTTTCCTGACAAACTTCACACAAATCAAGTACAATTGTACTGCTACCCTGTTCTACAAAACTGGACACAGTTTCTACTCAGGAACTAGCCATTTCAAATAATGTTCAAATTGAGTCTTCAATCTATCGCCTAACATTTAGTTACTTGATGCAGAGAACAGTTTGTTGTGCTCAAAAGGTAGCTCCTTGTTGAGTTGTTTTGCTCGCCAAAAGGGGTTTTTGAATTTCCATGATCCAATAAAATGTAGAACATTTTAACAGCTTCATTTAGTCCACACCCAATTCCAATGGTTTCCAGCTAATTTGTTGCATCTATATCATGCCAAATATATTTTCAGTCTTCGGTGATCATATTGCCAACTAATCAGAAAACAGTTCCCACTCTACTTTATTCCAACAAAGCTTCTGGCCAAAAGATAATAAAAAGAACAATGGTAAGATTAACACACAGTTGATTCAATTTAGTAAAAGCAATTATTGAGTCATGTGCAAACATATCATTTTGCTTTACTGTGGTGAACAAGTAACATTACGATGTTTGTATTCACAACCATGTGCGTTCCACAATCCAGGGCTCTTTTGACATAAAAATCCTTTTGAAACATCTTTATTATTATATTTTGTAGTAGTTTCCTTCCTTTTATCAATGTATTTATGATTGGTGATCTAAAAGTATTAAAGAATACATTTCTTTAAAGTATTACAATTTGATCCGTTCCACACATACATTACACATTCACCTTTCTTTTTAGGTCTGGAATGTGACAGCACAACTTTCAAAGATGCATAGTGGATGCATAGTGGATAGAGTGGGCTTCTGGACGCCCCCTCTCAACCACTGACTTTCCACCACTGGTTTGAGACTGTCAATCACATCTCATCTTTGCCCGTTGGAGTATTCATCTCTAGCCCAAAGCTATTGCCTGTTATGAGTGCCTTATTCTGCCTCCAGCCTTGTGCTCGCATTGAATTGTATGAGGGACTACCATTTAACTGTCCACGCCTGCCAACGCCATCTTGTGGTCTCACTTTAATGTACAAAAGCACATTAATCCCACACTTACTGGCTTAGCTAATGCTCATTTTCCAAGTCATTATAAAGGATATCGTTCAGATAGTGTACTAACTAATTACATCTAAAAAACCTCTGTACCTTAGCCTAAATCAGTTTTGCAAGGAGAAGAGGCAAGGTATAACAGGCTACTCATCTTAGTGTTTCAATTATTTCATGACTAACTCCAAGCCCACACCTATCCTCTATGTCCAACCACGCAGCTTCCCAACCTGTGCACTCACCTTCCCCTCCTTACAGCTCCCATGTTCAATTGCTCTTTTCACGTTCTTCCCCTACTCACCTCAATGCATAACCTCTCAACTCAGAATTCAAAATATTATCTCAAAAGTCACCTCAACTGAGTCCACGCCACACAGTCAAGGCCACACATTCATCCCTCAGCAACCATTCTTATGATAGGCACAGATTTACATTCCCATTTCAGATGCCCATGCATGGATGAGGAGTTTGGGTTTCCCCAAATGCAGAGCTGTCACTTAGAGATTCTCATTCCACGAAGGCTCCTATTTGTGTTTTGTGGTCTGGTTTGGCAGCACAGCTGTTGCTAAATAACTATGTGAAAATCACCAGGAGAGAGGCTTTGGCTCCTCCCACATGTTAGGAGCCAGAATTACATGTTTTGATTAGGCAGAAGTTGAGTGCTTCCACAAAAAAGTGCTTGCTCTCCAAACAGCTGGGATCATTTTTATTAATGTAGCTGCCAGAATTTGAATTTTCAGGGGCCCACAACATTGTAAAGCTATTAAAGGGTCTTGAAAAATTAGATTTGTGTTGCTTTTCTTTAGCAGCAACACAGATGGAAGGAGGGCAGGCATTAACCTGGATGATTTTTTCTTTTTCCTGGTGTCGAAAAGAATTTTGACGACTACTTAGGCATTTCCCTTATTCAGGACACACGGTTACCCCTTGAAGAGCTGCTAAATTAATACCATTTGAATTAACTCTAAATTTGGGAGCAGAAGAACGAGTTGAAAAACATTTGCAACAAGAATACTCAAATGTGTGCAATGGAATACTTCATACAAATGGAGATTGTTCTAAAAAGGAAGGCAACGTTCAACTAAAGAGCTACTTGACCTACTAAAACCAATGGGCCAAACGCTACACCCATTGTACAGGATAAAAAGTGTCACTGGTTTTATAAACCTGAACAAAATATGGAATTACGAAAAAAAAAAAAAAAAAAACTAGCCCCCTTTAGCTCCAGCTCACTTTAATTCCAGTGGAGAAAGATGCAAAACTGCTGGTTCATCCAGTCCAGCGTTGTGATTGGCTGATAGCCCGCCAACCAGCCACAATATAAATCCATGTTAGCACATCAATAAACATACACAAGCTGGGCAGGGACCAAAGAAACGCCAGCTGGAATCGTGTACATTATTCTTTGAGAACAGATTATTAAAAGATTTCCAGAATATTGAATAACTTTAAATCAAGTTTAAGGCAGTTAGCGTGGACAGAGCCCAGGACGTCGTGCTTTAGAGTCGTATTAACCTGTCACTCAAAACTATTTAAGATGACTGATTCTTCTCTGCCACTGCCCTCAGTCGCAGACAGAGGGAGAGCAGAAAGAAATAAGATGCCAAGTTAATAGGAATTGGCATGAAAACCACCCATCATGTCAGCACGCGGAAGATTTGTCTTACATGGGACCAGAGTGCTAGAAAAGAAGAAGGTACCCTAAATTCAATATTATGCCACCAGAAAAAGGAGGCTGGGTCATTGAAACAGATTATGAGGGAATAAATAAAAAAGAAAACCCTGTCAAATTCAATCCAGGTATAACGGCAAAAAAGAAGAAGAAACCAAGGCTGTGGTGATGGACATTTTCACGAAGGGATGCTCAATTTTCTTCTCAATTACAGGAAAAATTAATGACTAAATTATAAGTAGTAGCGAGGGTTCGAAACCACAGCATTCCATTTTGTTTCCTGAAATACACAAAAGAAAAGATGCATAAGCCCAATCGAATGAACCCAGCAATTTAAAATTCTTATTTTTTTTACTTCCCTCTTCTGGATAATTGGAAGCGAATTAACACTTAACAGGATGTTGGGCTGTGCTTAGAAGCACAGCCTCTGAATGCATTCAGATACAGTTTTGGGAAAAATAAAAATGAGTCTCTAATTATTGGTGGCTGTTAGAAATGGGGGACTCTGGTTGGCAATGGCTGGCGCCAATGTCCTAAGAGGGACCCTTCTTTCTAAATCAGGGTAAGCCCTTTTGACAACCCCTGCTCAACCCTGTGGTAAGGTAGCACGGGCAGTTAGGCCTATCTCGGAGGCAGTGTGTGAAGCATTTATGACCATGCACAATAAAGGCAGTAATGACACCGTAATGACACCACAGAAGGACACAACTCAAGTTGGTATATAAAAATAGTATCTTTATCTAAAGTTTAGCTCAAGACTCTCAAAGCGTTTCAACAAGTTACAATGCACAGAAATCAGTAGGGACTTAAGAATGCACTAATGTATTCACCAGAACGTGGCGCTGACTGAGTTCCGGGGCCTACGCGGTCCGTTGCGCACCAGGTACCTGCCGTGGAAAGGGGACAGACGGCAGCTTCACGAAGAAGTGGAGATGGTGACAGGCGGACTCCCAGTGACCACAAGTCTTGGCTGCAGTGGTCCGAAGCGTGAACCCACAATGATTCGGGGACGGGTAGGCTCTCGGTGGCAGCAGCACACACCCACGGTGGCCCAGGCTGTTGGTAGAGACGACTCTCTGGGTGCAGCTCCGTGCTCACAGCGCAAGCAAATTTCTCTTAGTTGCGGCGGCCCACCAGACAATCGCGACAATCCTTGACAATGGTGAACAAAGATGCGGGCACCCAGCGGCGGCAGCTGTCCCTCAGCTGCAATGGCCCACAGGACAAATCACGATGAGGCAACGTTGGCAAAGGTGCGGGCACTCAGCGACAGCAGCTCTCAGCTGCAGCGGCCCACAGGACAAATCATGGTGATGCAACACTGGCAAAGGTGCGGGCACTCCATGTAGCTGCTCTGAGCTGCGGCGGCCCACAGGACAAATCACGATGATGCGAGTTTGGCGAGGGTGCGGGCACTCAGCGGTAGCAGCTCTTTTAGCTGCGGCGGCCCACAGGACAAATTCAGACAATGCAAAATTGGCAAAGGTGCGGGCACTCAGCGGCAGCAGCTCTTTGCTGCGGCGGCCCACAGGACAAATCCAGATGATACAAAGTTGGCCAAGGTGCGGGCACTCCGCGGCAGCAGCCGCCCACAATACAAATCCAGATGATGCAAAGTTGGCCAAGGTGCGGGCACTCAGTGGCAGCAGCTCTCTTAGCTGCGGGGCCCACTGGACAAAGGATGATCTTAACCAGGCTGACAACGGTGGGCGCTCAGCAGCTACAGCTCTTAGCTGCAGCGGCCCACACAGATTCAGCGAAGGTTCAAATTAAGGCGGGCTCTCAGCAGCGGCAGCTCTTAGCAGCAGCGGCCCACACAGATTCAGCAAAGGTTTACCAGTCCGCGTTCCTCACAGTAGAACTAGAGGCTCCGGATTACTCGACGGAGGCCTCAGCTGCAAGTAGAATTCCTCGCACAGGAACTCCGACAGCTGACGGGGTTAAGTCTAATGTCCCTGAGACTTCAGAAGGAGGTGTTCTCAATTCAGGCCCTCGGGTAGTTTCTTCAGCAAGCTTGGTGGAAGTTTCAAAGTCCTTTTCCTCTGTTCACTTGGACGGAGTTCGCCTTGACATCCAGAAGGAACACACTTAAAAAAAAAAAGGTTTCAGCGCAGCGTTTTATACCTAAAAAGTCTTTGTTCTTCTAAAGTCACATATCACTCAATCCAGCCAGAACCAGTTTGGTGGGGTCAGGGAGCACTTGGTTTATGAGGAGACATCCTGCCCTTTCAGAATGAGGGGGTCTGCTATCAGGGAGGTGGAGCCATAATTCACCTTACCAGGCACAGCCCTGCTCAGATCAAAGAGGCACCCCTCCCCATGCTCTGCATGCCGATCTCGCTCTCTCTCCAGCCAGGACTGACCCAGCTGGCCCTGCTGCTCCAAAACCAGACAGCCAATACACATACTAGCAAAGCCTACAGGAAAGCCTAGGCAAGAAAAAACCTTGTTTCCAGAAGAGGCATTTTCGAACATGAGATATATAAATGGTCCTTACTAAAAAGGTGCATCTTACTATCCTGAGCTTAAACATATCAAATTCAAATTTCCTATCAGGTTCCTAGGGTCAGATAGTATTATGGAAGGTAATCCTCAGCCTGCCCAGGATGATGGATAGCTTCACAATAGTAAACAGTGAAATGGAGGGCAACTCGTTATTAGGGCTCGGCTGAACGCGCGGAAGCGCGTCTCCGCCGAGAACTTATTGTGGCCGTGTCTCCTTTCCAGGAGACAATCCTGGCCGCGCGCATCGCCTTGGAGGCGATTTGAAACGATCACGCGCACGCGCTCGCTGCATTCTTTCAGACACACACACAAGCGCCCATGCACGCACGCACATACAGGCCCCCCCACGCTGCATTCTCACACACACAAGCGCCCATGCATGCACATACATGCCCTCCCACACACACACACGCGCACGCACACAGACACACGAGTGCCCACATCGCAGCGTTTTATTTTCAGTTTGTAGCTTTTTTTTGGCTGAAGTTGTGGATTTATTGCAATGTAAATACTCTCTCCTGAGAGGATCGGGTTGAGAATTTGGCTTTAAAGGGAAGGTTGCTTGACTGCAAATAGTAGCCGACGCACATTTTGAATGTTGACGTTTATTTATTTGAATGTTGTCCCGAACAGCAGGTTGAATGATTAAACAATCACGTTTAGAGGAAACCTAAATCTTTGTCATTGAGCATTACTTGTATTTTATCATCTTTTAACCTCTTGAGCGGAAAAATTAGAATGTAGCATAGGGACGCTGGATGCACCAGATGGATTGATGTGGTGGTAAAAATGCGATTAAAGAAGAGCTCTTCCCCCCCCCCCCCTCCCCTTCCATATCTTTTCTAAGGAGCAGTTTCTAAGGACACGTCAGTGCCAGATATCTTCATTTCTGAAACATTTGAGACATGAGCTTTTAAAAACCCTACTCGATAGGGACTGCATTTCTTGCGATATATTGAAAAGTATTAATCTTCAGAATTTTTCTACATCTTGGATGTAACTTTTTACAGGTTTTTTTTAAGTGCATCGGGTTTCGTAGGAGTGACGGGGCTGCCATATGCATTTTCAATACTTTATTTTGTAGTTGGGCAATTTCACGTGGGGCTAGAGTCATTTGAAGCAAAGTCTTCTAGGCCTCTCTGCTATGATATAGATCTATTGATTAACCTTCTTTGCATATGCTCTCCTAATACAGAAGAACAGAAGAACATGTAAAGATTTTAGATTGGAAGAATGAAAACAAAAGGTGGTTCCATTTATTCACAAGCACATCCTACCACGTACCACGTGCAATGCTGCACAATAGAGCCACAGCTTACATTCTCCCTTTTAAGTTGACAAGGAAAGACCTCTGAACCTTCTATGTTATTAGATTGTTTTTGTAGATGTCTGTTAGTGTTTGAGGTCCATCCCTTTGTTCACTGCACTGAAACATCTCTTTCTGAGAGGTCATGCTCTTCGCATGCGTGGCACACTTGAGGTTGAATCTCATTCATGTTTTAAAAGCTGTGCCACTATTTTTTACATGATTGCATAATCCTTAAAGAAGAGTTTCAGCAAGTAAATATCTATAACATAAAAAAAATGTCATGAGCAATGCCAATAGCTCAACCTTTAATAATGCCGAGACCATTGCATTGTAAATGCTTGTTAGAACATGCTACCCAGACCTAGGCATTATGGTTATCCCAATTCAGACAGGGAACATTCACGCTCTAGCACGGATTAGCAGTGTCACAGAGCCCAGAACATCTAAATCCAGCCAACATAAAAGATATGGAGCGAAAAGAGGAAGGGGGACCCATGCCAATGATGCCAGGTGGAACAGTGGCACTTAAAATTCTTAATACTTTCTTGGGCATCACAGTCTATTACTTAAATTGGCCACAGTTTTATCAGCCTATGTGTTTCATCCCTTTTGGAACAAGACTTCTTCAGGGTTTCAATGTGCCTCAAATATATTAATTTGAAGTTATAAGTGGAACTGCACCACTTGGCTGGTGTTATCAGCGTTGCACGAGAACTGGGCTCACTGTCATGAATTATTCAATTTCATATTTGAAGAGAATTCATTTGACTGATTTGACACATTTGTATAAAACATCCTAAGTAAAATAAAATATTCAAATGTGATTTTTGTATTACTGGAACTCAAAAAGACTTGCTTCTAAGTGGAAGGAATGTGTTGGTCGATTGATAGGAGACTCCCAAAAACAACAATTTCAGGCTCCTGAGCAAAGGTTTAGGAGTCACTGATTAAAATATATAACCAGCATGAAAAGATGTATACTCATGTTGTATGTACAGAAAACAAAGTGCTCTGTACTCTATTTTTTTGCATTTTTATTTTCTGGTTACATACCTTTTATTGACTGATTTGGTCACTACCACCTTCACTCACCGAATCCCATCACTTGCCCAACCCAATCCCCTCCTACACATCAGAAGTCACTTTACCACCCGATAGTCTCACTCACCATTTCAAAAAGCAAGACAAAATCCACGAGTTCTCATTTTATTTAGTTATCATTAACTAAACAAAAACATAAGGCAGGAAAAAACATGGTTGTTTTCTCTATTACCCTCAAAGGCTCTAAACGAAAAACCCAAATCTGCAAGACATTTTGACAAAATGTGTGGTTTCCATTTTGTTTAGGAACTTTGAATTTATATAGTGCTTTGCCCCTCTTAGTTGAAACTTGGAACCAAACATTTTTTTCAAAATAATTGCAAGAGATGTCCATGCTGGCCTTGAAGGAAAGATTTTTTTTTTTTAAAAAGACATAGCGGGCTAGCATTTCTGTAGTGAAGGCAAGCCTCAGAAGGTGCTTCAGATACCAGGCTATGCCCAGCACCTGTCCAACTCTGTACCAGCACAAACTGCTTTTCAGTCACTCTTCACAATAATACTTGTGTTGACGTTAAAAATGCACCATTAGTCCGTGCTTGATTTGTAAAAAAAAAAAAAAAGTGCTGGGGCACTTGTCAGGAGTTTGCACCATTCATTGCCACTGTACATACACTACTGCTAACCATCACACTGCTACAAGTGGGACAATTCAGACTGTTCAAGGCCGCTAAAGCTTAAATAATGGCTTGGGTGGCAGGTTAGTGGTTTTTAAATGTATATTGAATTAACAAAACTGTTTCTGCTCATTTTTAAAATTACACAAACAGTGCCACCATGTGGCAGATGTCATTAAATGGAGGTTCTGGCAATTAAGTGCCGGTGCTGAGCACCAGAAGCCACCAGCTCTAATTAAGCACTGCCATTACTGTTGGCAAAGGATGCGAACACAGTTTATTCTTTTTGTAATTGCTACACAGATTTATTCCCAGCAACAGTCATGCTAAATGACATGCTAAAGCTTTAGCATGACATTCTAATCATAGAATCTCATGTGTACAAAGCTTTAGCATGACATTCTAATCATAGGATATAGATATCCTGCCAACAGAGGACATGCTTTTCCTCTATTTAGGACTCTTTCCATGCTACTTTACAAAGAATCTTTAAGAGGATGGGTATATAAAGCACTTCTCACAATTCATTATCTAACCATGTGTCATTTTTTCTGCGCAGTCACAGTATACAACAGGAGAGAAAAGGACCATAAGCCAAAGTCTGTGTTGCTTTTTATACACTTAATATCATAGCCCTGATTGAAATGCATGGAGTCAAAACTTTCAGAGGGCACTTGCGAATGGCTCAGGCACACAAGAAATGTGGAAAGATGGTTTTGAAGAGCAGAGGTTCCCAAACCAGTATCAGTCTGGAGCTCTAAGCGTACGTATAGTATTGAACTCAGCCCATTACCCAGTAACAAGATGTAACAGCACCATCAGATCCTGCGACTGTCTGGTTAATAATCTCCAAAGGACCAACAGCTTTACAGTTTCTACAATAGATGAACACTTACTTGTTAAGCCAGTTCCTTCGATCCAACTGCATAGGCTGTGCTCCCTTTATTCTGTTATGAACTTTTTTTTATAGTCAAGCCTTTATAGGTCTCAACTGCAGGTAGCTTGTACCATATTTTGTTAAAAGATTTTACACACAATACCAATGCGGGGAGTGGATCAGCACACGGATTTTCATTGGCTGGCTTTTCAGTCAATCTGATTGGTTTGCTTCTTATGCAATTGCTTTCCTTCCTCATTTTGGGTTTGTCACTTTCTTGACGCATGGCCTTTTCTGCCATCCTTTTGACGGAGCGACTTGCATCCTTCCACAGCTTATATTCATTAAATATTTTTTTTTCTTTTACTTTCAGCACTCCAAGAGACAGCAAGTGTTTAACTGATCTCTGTGTTGCTTCCTTCTCCATGTCACTAGCCCCATGCATTTCCAATTTTCCCCCACCCCTCCCCCTCTCAGCCTTTTTTTTTTAAGACCCATAGGGCTTCTCCATTGCTCTCCTGCATGCTCCGCTCAACCTGTGTATTTTTATTTGCTACCTTTTGTTTAATTTTGATTTGATTGTCTGCTCCTAGTTGTGTGCCTGCATCTTGTAATACTATATATAGAAAAAAAGATCACATTTGAGGCCCCGTCATGCTGTGTCAGCGTGCATGTGCAGTGATGCATGTTCATGCGCATGTTTTGCTGCTGTACAAAGCAAAATGGCCTCCCATCACATACGTCATAACGCTAGAGCCGGGTTTTGTTTAAATATTAATCAGCAAAGCTAAAGGATCGACTCAAACATTATGAGTCCTACTGGGATTGGCAGCTCTTGGTTTTTTTTTTTCCTAAGGTAAGAGAATATTAATGTAGCTCCACATTCACTAAAAAAACACTACTCCAACATGTAGTTTCTCATCTTTGATTGGATGTCTTTTTTTGGGAGCAAAGATCTGCTGCGCTAAAAATTATATCAAACTTAATGTTTATATACACACACTGTGGACTGCTCATCTCCGTTTGAAATGTAGGCGCTCCTTGTCCTCAATTTGACTGAATGAAGACAAAAACACTACAAAAAGAGCCATCAATTCCCCACAGCACACGGTACCTCGTACACCTTAAGGTTAGAGATGTGTCGATGTCAACAATTGTGTTCCGATGAACAATCATTACACCTGCAAACAGCACAACTGAACCCGCCAGGCCCTTTCACTGAGGCAGGATCAAATAAATCCCAAAATTCACCCGGATTAGCCAATTATAGACAAATAAGATGCGACTCGCCCCTTTCACCTTACAGTTCCTGATATTCTAAGAGTTATTTACTTGAACTGCTGCTGGTTTCTAGCACTCGTGTGTTTTCTTCCAGTTTTACCAACACATTTAGCATTTTTATTATTATTATAAACACTGCTATTACTCAGCCTGCTGCAAATAGGTTAATGCATTTTAAGGCAACACTTCCCGCCATCTCAGGAGGTCTAATAGCCTATTAAACGACGCAACAGCAGAAACAAACAGTGCTTTTTGTAGTGTTTGATGCATTGATTGTGACCTACTTTTGGAGGCATTACCTGCTGAGTCAAGGCTGACTTTGCTTCCTTGAATGGGAGCACGCGCTACCCTGAGGCACAAATCCTTCCGCCTACGGCGCACCCACTCCACGGCCAAACAGGAAGCACACGCCCGCGGAGCCTTCACTTGCCGCTACTCAACAATTCACAATTAATTGTAGCGGGTGGGAGGGCATGGTAAATTTGGCAAGCAAACAATCCAGCCACTCCCTCAGAACGGATAAGACAGCCAAAATGTCAGGAAATTAATACCAAGTTAAGTTAGTTAAGGTAGCAGTCCCAACAATAAAATACGTCGTTTTATTTAAAGCGCATCAAATGTGAACATTTGAAACCTTCAGAAGTCCGCCCAGCACTACGAATAGTTTTTTGGGCATGGAGCGGGTTGGGTTGAGAAAAGGAAGGAAAAAAAGTTAAAGGGAAATAAAGCACAAGGAAAAGTGTTAAAACCAAAAACCACTCTTCTGGAAATACTATGATCTAGTCTGCAGAAGACAGTTTCAGGAAGTTTCAATATACTTGATGTAACGAGCACTGGCAAAGCCAGTAGGTCTAGCTTGCCTTTAAATTCGCAGTTAAAACATTTAAAAAGATTGCTGCTGTAGGGGAATAAAAAATGTTTGCTTTCTGTACACAATGCTTCTATGAGATCAAGAAATGAATGTGACAAGTCAGTGTACTTTTGAGATGGGAGAGAGTCCCTTAAGCTTTGAGGGGAAAGAAACCAATAGAAAGTAGCATGATACACAAAAAAGCCAAATGCACCAGCCGAGGAAGGTATAACCGTTGGGGAGGAGCAAATGGCCAATATGTTTCGTTTCTTCCCTTTAATAACAGGTATTTCAGACAAGCATGGTCAAGGTAGACGTGAAAAAAAATACAAAAGGGGCTCATATGTATGCAATTCAGAAAATTATAACTGCCACTATTTTCTTAAATTCTCTTTTCCTCTCCATCTCATTTTGTCCTCAGCAGCAGATTTTTCTTGAACTAGATAGATTTTGATTTATTAGACAGTGGGGTTGGAGAAAGCGAAAGGCCTCCCGTGCTCTTAAGAGCACTGAGCAAGACCTCTTCCTCCAATCCTGGCGCTGCTGTCATGCTGGTTACCAGCATGAGAACAGCACCAGGATTGGGTAGGGGAGTTTGATGGGTCCTGCGTTGGAGCCTACATCAAAGGTAGAAGACTGATAACTTAATGTGCGAAGCGATGTCATCTAAGTGTATTTTTTTTTAATTGTTTTTTTTCGGTGCCACCCGCCTCACCACCCCCAGTACAGGTCAGCTGCCACTGTTCTATTCTGTTGAAAATCAACTATATTTTCATCTCCGTCAACCTCAGGACTGGTAGTGAAAATCTGCATCCACTAAAACCTAAAACTGCGTGGTACTGTTTTGCTTCATGCTTCAAAGTGCCAAAATAGGACTCGCTGGTGCAACAAAAACACCACAATAAAAAGGACTGCAATTCTTGTGTAGAAATTAATCTCTTAGATACAATTAGATGATACAAAGTGCAGAATCAGCCTCAGTCACTAATGAAGGTTAGTAGTCCATACTCTTCCCACACTCAAGTTCAAGGGAAAGACCTGCGCAGGTCATTTGTGAGTCCTGTCTGTAAAAAAGAGTTTTGATTTATGACCCAAAGTGCAAATCAAGCGGACAATCTATGACCGTGTATAGTCATGACCCAGCGCCTCTTTTTTATCCCTCTACAGGCTGCTGTGCCAGAATCGCCTCAAAAAGCAGTAATGGAGTAAATCGCCCACAATTCCAAATCCATACACAAACCATCTTGGTTAGGAAGTAAAAGTTATCACTACCAATTGCAGCAGAGTAGAATAGTGTTGAATAATGAGCAGGTGGAGGTCCGAAAAGGAGTGATGTCGAACATTAACGAATACTAATCAACAGCCTTGAAGTAAAGATAATTTTGCAGGGCTTTGGGCTGCAGAAACTCTGCTAAAATTGTAGATTTCTCAAATTAACCCACAAACTGCACAATACTCTAATCATTTTAGAGTATGTTTAGTTATGAAGAGCAAAACAGCTTTGCTTGTGAGGAACAAGATGATGCTAGCATTGACAACCATTCTTCTTACACTGCTTGCCAATGACAGAGCTTCCCGATCTCCAGTGGGGTCAAGAAACCAGCATGGTGGATGCTCTATGGCACCATTCGTTGTTTCTATTTCCCAGCCAACAGAATGCCTTCTTTTCCCCTGCCTTCCCCACTCTCCTGCTCTCCCCCCACTGCAATGGATATAACACTTTCAGAAATTACAGTTTTTCTGGACCATCTTCCTTGTCCTTCATCTGTCCCCACCACCCACATATTCTACTTGGATGCCTTCTTCTAAAACATCAGTTTGAGCATGCTGAATCAGCAGCCACAAATTGTATTCATTTGGTTCTTTCTTTACCCATCTGCCCCCTCGAATACTCTGCAGCGCCATGTAGGTTGACTTGGTCCCTTCTTGCCTGCCGCAGCAGCCATGTTGTGCTGGTACTCGTTGAGTAGGCCCACACAACCCCCACTTTTCCAATCTCTCTTGTAAGGATCTCATCCCTGAAGTAGGTCACTTTAAGGTGTGGTTGAACATATTCCCTCAGTGAAAATCAAACATTTACTTTCTCTCTCGAAGATGAAGATTCTTTTGAATATCTGCTTGTGACCTCTGTTGCTCCACTACTTCCTACGCAAAAGTTCAAACAAGGCCACCATAGTGAAGGCCTCAGCAGAAATCAAGCTCTGCCAACTCATGGAGAGGATGTGATTCAGGAAATACAACTTGTAGCAACTGAGTGAAGCTGTGAACTGATGTGTGGGATTTACAACAAATGAATTACACTGTTCTCCAAGAACTTAAACAGATGGCGAGACAGACTTATTCATGATGCAAGTCTCACACGTAAACATTGAGCTCTACTTGTTCACCTATGCGCTCTGTCGCTGGTCCACGTCTGCCTCATTTGTTTTAACCTCTGGTACTGCTGCTACCGCTGTGCCGGTTTGCAGCACACCTCAAGACTCAGAATAACTCATTCGCTGTCTCTTGTGCACAGTTCCTTGTAGCAGCTGGACTTCAGAACACCATGGAAAGAGGCAGTCACACAGAGGTGGAGCAGACTGGAGAACTCCTCTTTGGCTCATTTTTCACGACCACTGCCATTCTGTGGGGGTTTGCTCCATAGTCCTCTGTTGGTCAAAAGAGGGGAGCAACTTTGCTCATCTGATCAGTGTAGGGAGGCACACTGGGTGGTCAGTGGAGGGCTGTACCCGTGTGCCACGTATCTGCTCATCAGTACCCTTGTTCTGCTTCTCTGGTGGTCAGTGTGGAGGGGGCACCTTTGGACTCCTCTACTAATCGCAAGAGCCACACCTGCTCTCCTATCTGCAGGTCAATGGGGGGTGAAGGGCTTAACTATTTAACTATGCTCTCCTCTCTGCTGGCCACCCATGCTGCTCTGCTGGTCATTAAAGGAGAGCACCCCATCAGTTAGGATTCATAAAAAAATATACAGCATGCCACTGTAGCCATTCCAGGACCAATCAGCGAGAAAGAAACATGCACCTGTTCACTGGATTTGGAGAAGCAATCTGCTGCTTCCATTCAGATGGAGGCCCGATGATGCGGAGGCAGATGATCCTGGCTCCTGTGAACGCCCTTTAAGGACTGGTGAGAATGGATGCCATATTTGTACAGTACAGAGTTCGTGCTCTTTCCAATGGCCGGCGGGAAATCGTTGCCTCTCCATGTAATTGATGCTCCTCATTGAGAAATACTCCCACGGAAGTACTGCTTTTAATTCGATAATGCAACATCCGCGTAGTTATTGATCGCTCGTCGCAGGAGTACACTGCAGCGAGGCTCTATTACTCAAACGCCATTTTACTTAAAAGGAACAGTTAACAAACAGAACTTCTGCATACAGTTGCATTCCAATGAAGGTCTGGTTCGTCATTCACAGGCTTCAGCTCCTTCATTTAATTACATTTTATGTTTAATAGGGGGCACTGAAATCTTTCCCAACTCTTGGCATCCGAGAAGAAGCCAATCTTACGGTTCATTTATAGCCTAATCTACTACAAATGTAAGTTGTGAGCTTTCAGTTAAGTATATCTCCTTAAATTTCATTTTTAGAAAATAATGAGTATTATTTCATTGGCATCTAATAAAATATAACCCTCCAAGCCTACCTCAGGCCAATACCGGGTTTGGCACACGTTCAAGAGATTTTGCCTAGCAATATAGAATATAGGATTGTTGGATCAAGATTGATCAGCCTATCAATAATATTTGGAGTGGAGCAAATGAGAAGAAAAAAAAAAGGACATTTTCTACCAAAGGAATTCCTGTCCTAGTGACCAGAGACCCTTTTCTTTTTTTGCCCAGGTAATAAACCAGTGATTTAGGCATGGTTGTCCACCCAACAATCCAGAGACAGCTGCTCAAATATCTACATCCAAAGAGTAGCTGCAATACCGCCACTTGTCCATCAAGATTGGATTACATTGACAGGATCTTGCTGGGTTAGCCCAAGCAGGCCTTTTGCCTTCTTTTGAAAGTACCTAGGCTGCAGCATTATGGACACTACACGTTCCCCCCTCTGCAAGCACTCCAATTCAAAGGTCTTTGTTACACAGCATGTTTCGGTAGGGCACGCCTCTCCGGTCTTGCCCCTATATTCCAAGACTGTGGATCAAGGACAGTTCCTAGGTGCATTTGATTTAGAGGGGGAAGCAGAAGCAATTTCCTATCTTGAGTCCTAACTTTGGGAGACCTTCCTTCAACTCGGAAATGTGTCTGTTCGTGTACTTTAAGAAAGAACACCCCTCTCCAACTGGTTTACATGAAGTGCCTACAGTAATGGGCAAACAATGACTTAGTAATGTCTGTGTTTGGGTTCAAGGTTGAGATGAAAATGTCAACAGTACAACAGACGAATATCACTTAAAGCAGGATCTTCTGCATGTTTGGAAACTAACAGCTCTCCGCCTCATTATTAGCTCTTTATCACACTTTCTTCAAATTGGCAGTTGGGTGAATGAGGGGCAAGGGAGGGGGGGGGGGGAAGAGAAATGATACTCCCGCGTTTTTAACAGTCATCACTCAGAGCCAACAAACCGTATCTTGGGTTACCGGGCTTCTCCGCAGTGGAAAGGATAAACTTCAGCTCATGATCGCAAGAGCCTGCTAGACAACAGACAGACAGTGCATCTCACAGTACATACATCACCACAAAAAACAACTCCTCAAGCGCATAATACAGCAGGCAAAATGGCCTAGAGTTTTATCACCACAGCAACACTCTAGAACATGCCAGACATGACAACATAAGGCAGGTCTTGGATCTTTATTGGAGTTACAATTGTGTTTTGTAATGTTTCAATCGGAACAATACCAGATGGTTTAAAGAGGATAAAATAGATTAGCGTATTGTTCAGCAATGGATTAAATGGTGAAATGGTTGACTATATTCTGTTATGGAGAAATGTGACGCGTTAAGTGCTAAAGTATATTGCCCTTTGATGCATTCAGCTAAGGTATACAGTTTTACACTGTTGAGCTTCAGGTGCTTTATGATTCCAACCATCTTTCCCACTATGGGGGTTGCATTACGTAGTGACATGAAACGCTTAGCCAGCTTTAAGGCTTGGAGACGGTCTGATCACAACTGGTTACTTCTCATACTGTTCATTTAATGTTCAACAATGATAGTAATCCCATTGGCCTAACTAAATCTTTATGGATGAATATTTTATTCACTACCGGACACACTTCAAACCACTACATCGACTGAATTGCCCAGTATAGAGCTGGAAACAGATTTACTAAACATCGGTCAACTATTAAGCATCGCAAGTGATAGCTTTCATCGAGGACAAAAGCTGGATATGTCTGTGAAACACATTATTACACAGTAACGATATATGAAAAAGTCCCATTTGTAGGAGTGAAACGTGTGCTGACCAATTGATTTGTACAACCACTCTTGTTGCAACGTTCATCATGATGTAAATTTCAAATGTGCACGAGCTTGATTCAAGATCACTCACTTTCTTTATACCTACAAATCTTGTAAATATACTACCGATCAATCATTACTGGCGGCTCAGAGGCGTGCTGCACAGTTGGTGCTACTACTCTGTTCTGGTGTGTCCTTCGGGTATAAACGTGACATAGGAATACCCCAAGATGTGCATGAACAGGTTAGGTCCCTTATACATGTCTCTACTGTGACTTCTCCGATGCATCACTAGCTTTCACTTTGAGCAAGCATGGTCTCATTTAGATCATGTATGCATTTGTTTTTAATCTGGTTAGATTGTCTGGCGTGGTAGATCATGTTGTTCGGAAACCATAAACACAAATAGCTTCTCACCATCTTGAAAGACCTGATGTAGCATCAGATACCCACTTGCAAAGAAAGTGTTGTCACCTTTAGAAGATCTAAAGTTTCTTTCCAGTGGGAATTCTCCTTTAAGATGAAGAAAGTAAATAAAGTAAGGCATCTCACTTTTTAAAAGAAGATTAGCAAAGCCAACAGGCCTGGCTTTAAAGTGAAAATTCATTAAAAGACCGGCACTTAAAAATGCTGTTTGCATGCACAAGTTTTATCACTTTAATCCAGTCCCCACCGGATGGGAAAAGTGGCCAAATAACTTTTCTTTACAAAACGCACATAGGAAACAAAGAACTGAAAAAACATGATGATTAAGTGTACTGACAGCTGCAAAATAGTCCCTTACGCATTCCAATGGAAGACCTTTCTGAAAGGTGGACTGATGCACCACAGTTAATTGCAAGAGATTAGAGAAAAATGCTCCTTTGGGTGTAGCCAAAGTCAACTGTGTCTATTTTAAAGAATTAGTAACAATAAATCTTGTAGACATATGTGCTATCAAGATATACCAAAAATGAATTGGCACACGTCTAGGTGCCTAAAGCCTTCTTCTATTTCCACTATTAAGGATTCACAATAGCTGCCCCCTCCACCACAGCATGTAGCCACAATGTTGAGTAGTATTAGGTAAAACAACCTCAAACTTTCCTTCAGACATGTTTGACGGTTCCCTTTTAATCGGGCCACTACCTCCGTTTTAGCTGTTCAGCAATCAGGACAATTATTTAGCAACTGGCTTTATTTGCAGGAGTGGCTCCTCCATTGTACTGGAGGAGCGTCGCCCCAACTTAAATGCCCGAGATAATGAAAAATAAAAATTAATTACTTAACATTTTATTTTCCAAACCCCAGAGTGTCGTGTCCAGGGGGTGGGGGGGGGGCACTGCTGAGTGACAGCAGCAGGGCGTAGGGTGGGCTGTGTATGCACTGTTTAAAGTGACAATGTCCTTTTGGCATGCCGTCTTGTAGCCAGGCTAACATGCGCACTTTAAAACATCTCTAACCCGGCTGTCTCAAGAAAGCTAGGTTTGAATAAGTGCCTACCTCCAGAGTGCTGAGTAAGGTTTCTCCCTCCCATTAGGGCACTGCTATCAAGCTGTTGAGAGCAGCACCCCGATTTGTCAAGATTTTCCTGGTTGCCGGGCAGCAGAAGCAACAAGGACGTCCAGAGCAAGGAAGTCCTGTTGAGTAAGGTAAGTGTTTTATTTTTAAATTTGATATGTCCGGTCCGCCCCCTCGCCCAGTAGATGATTGCATTGTTTATTTGGCCTAAATGCACCGTTTCATATGCAGCAGGGTCATGATTGGGGGTGTGGCCAACTGGGAATAAGCATTTACATTTAAAAAGAGAAGCCACGTCACAATGGCAGTTATCAATCCATTGGGCATCCAGTTTGCAACCTTGTCATTGAGGAGAGGAGTCAAGGTGAAAGGCAGATGCCCATCAATCACCATCTACACAGGAGCATTCATTACACTGCCAAAGGAAACCTGCTCAGACAGTAACTCCTAACTCAAAGTCAATATCTGGTAGCAGAAGGGTTAACTTGAAAAAAGGCAGCATCACTCTGGAAAAAAATGCAGCTTATAAAAAGGCCACAGAAGCTTGAAAATCAAAATGTCTGTCACTCATAGTTACAGATGCAGACAGTGCCACAAGTGCTCAGATCAGAACCACAATGCGGCAGAGATTTTCCATTAACCCTGTGCGACTGCAGTAATGCGGCCAGGTGGGGAGTTGCAGGATGCACAGGCAAACGTGATGACTACCCCGCATGGACGTCTCGCAGATCCTGGAGTCAAAATTCTCCTCACATCATATTGCCCCCAGAAGCTGCCCTGAAGATTCTCATCACAATAGCCTAACAAGTGTCTGCTTAGAACCCGCTCTGCACATCACCCGCAACCAAGAAGCGTCTAAGCGTATCACACCCCACCAAAAACCAGCCACTAATTAATACTGGTCACATTCACCACCAAGAAGCTGTTCACATGTTCCTCCTCTGTCCGTATCCTTAGAGCACCTGCTGTGAGATGCTCTTTGTATCCCACCAAGAACCTACTCAAAATATAAATATCTGACAAAACACTACAAAGCAACAGGACCCCAGTTCACTTAGCAGCGTTCACCAGCAGCAAGTGGTCAACGCCAGAGGGGCACTGGAAGAACAGCCGGAAGAACAGCCTAAAGAAACCATATCTGTCCTCCAGACTTTCAGACAAGCAAATGGATCAGAGCCTTCATTGACATTAACCACAGAGCAAAGTCAACTGGTTCAAAGAAGAAACCTGCAAACCAACACCCACAAATACAAGAGTGAAACCGCAAACGGACACAACCTAAAGTAAAGCCTTTCACTCTTTAAAGCCAATCACATTGTTGGGTGCGCCAAAAATCTCCCAATATTTAGGTTCATTCCGGAAGCACCACTTTCAAGCAGTGCTTAATTTGAGGCTGTGGTTTCCGGTGCTCAGCACTGGCACTCATTTGTCAACACCAGCACTTATGACAGGATCAACATGGTGGCACTGTTTGTCTGATTTAGAGAGGAGCACAACAACCGTTGTTAATTAAGTATACGTAAAAAAATGACTAACGCTTGGAGCTCAAGCCCATCGTATAGCTTTGGCGCCCTGGAATAGTCTGAATTGTCCCTCTTGTAGGAGTGTGATGGTGCTGTCATTGGTAGTGCTGGCAGGGGCAGTGTGTAGTGCAAGCTCTAGTGGCCTCCTGATCAGGGCCCTGGCACTTCTTTAGTTACAAATTAAGCACAGATTCGAATGGAACAGAGTACAACACACTGTATAAAGAGAAGAGCTTAATATGAAAATTCCGCCACCCCCTTAGCCCCCCAAACAGTGACAAGAGCCACAAGATTAGGCCTAGTCTTGGTGCCAACAAGCAAATTGCACTCCACCAGCACATGCACAGCTACGTCACATGTTCCAATTCCCCACTGGGGATCCCATTTACACCGAAGATGTTTTTGAGAATCAAGCTAATATATTTCTATTTATGTTGCAAATGCATTTTCCCCAGATGCTTGGTTTAACATATTACGAAAGGAACGGAGACGCTTTGCACTGGCAATTGTACGTAGCAAATGAGGCGTGAAATATTGTTCAGAAAGCGTCGTTTGTAGTAGTTATGAATATTTTGTTTCCTTCTCTTTACAAACAATCATTGGGTTCGCAATTTCGCTTTTTTGAAAAGACCAAGAAGCATGAAGTCGAGTAATATTGTAGGGAGGAGTGAAGAGAATGAAAAAGAGTTTGAGGGGTGGGGGAAGAGTACAAAGTAGGAGGAGCCTGAATCTGGGGAGCGGAGAAGCACGATAGGACGGGGCAAGAAGAGGATGAACTGAAGAGCAAAGGACACGGGGGCAACACAAAAAGCCTTGCCTGTGGTTGAAGGACGGGGCTGGGACGCGGATGAGACTAGGCAGGGCGAGGGGGTAATTAAGCATAAGAATAAAAGGGGGAGGATGACCAGAAGAGGAAAGGGGGGTAGAAGAGAACAATGTTAAGTATATGGTTGGAACTGTAACAAGCCACTTGGCTCTTACGGCTGTCCCTGTTGCGTCACATGCACCTCTAAGAGCAGGGCTCAGCCATGGGGATCAATAAAGGAGGCCACGAGACTCGATTTCTTGCCTCAAATTTCATGCAGAAGTGTTTTTTGGGTTGTCTTTTGTTTTTGGGAGGGCCTACTCAAGCACCGCTACATAACGGGTGAGAATACTGGGCTGCACGGCCTATAGCAGCGCAGCCAGGCGACAGTGGTGGTGCCAGAGAGCATGATGCAGAGAAGCAGGTGGGAAGGAGAAAGAGTAAGCCTAAGATGCAGGAATGAACCAGGAAGGGGGCTGACAGGAACAGGGGAGAGGAGAAAAAGAGAAATGAGGCCAAGTACAAACCAGAAATATTAGAGTGGGAAGTGAATGGTGCAGAGATTAAGGTGGGGGGGCAAGTGAAGCTGGACATCAAGGAATGAATCAGGAAGGAGGGGGGGTTGGAACAGACCAACAGAGGAACAAGGATTGGGTGGCTGGGGGGGGGGGGGGGATGGCGGGAGAGGCATAAAAGCTGGGATGTTGGAGCAGGGGCAAGAATGGTCCCAAAGAAAGCAGGTGGAGGAACATAACATGAAGGAACAAAGCTGCAAAAGGAGCAAATCAGTGGCAAAGGAGGAAGCAAAAGACGTAGTGGAAAAGAAGAGGGGGATGAGATAGATACAGCGGAGTTAGGGGGGCAGTTGGAGGTACAGGGACTGAAGGATCTAGGCACGACAAGGGTGACTACTGATAGCTGCATCAATAGCTAACAAAATGAGAATATTAGGAACAACTTAATTGTAGAAAGCTCCAAGATTTTAAGGAGATATAAGGACAGCCTGATAGCAAGATGTTAGATGGATGACATCACTCAAATACTTTTCAACCAACAGCAGACCTTCTACAAGCAGTTACTAACCGAAAAATAACTGACGTCAGGAAGTAGTGAAATGTCAATAAACTCCAATAGATTGAGACCATCCCTTTCCTCACATCCAAGCTCCAGTCACTCAGCAGAGGACGGAACAAGAAGACTACATTTCAACAGTAAAACCATGATCCCGGCTGTGTTCTCCTTTTTCTAAGACAGTATGTTTGGAGACCACGCCTAGCCCCAGTCCTCATACCTTACATCGTGGGCTTCCTGTTCAGCAAGAACCTCCCCTTCTTCCCACAAGTAAACACTATTACCAAACAAGTACATCGAGCCACTTGTGCCTGCCCTGAGACATAACCCCTCCCCACCACTACACACCGCCACTTACTCCAGCAAAAGTCCTCTACCACTTGGACAACTACATTTTTTCAAACCACAAATAACTTCTCCTGTTGTCTGCATTCTGCTGGTTGTAGAGTTAGAGTGATAAACCGTTCAGAAGCCCATGGTCTGAAGATTTAAGCTAAAGGCACAAGGACCACACAATTCCAGCCTCAGGGTACTCGCTTGGCTTCCATTCTAAGGTCTCAGATCAATGCTCAGCACATTGCACCAGTCTCAACATGGCTATTACAGGATACCAAAGCCATTCAGCCCCACTGCTCATTGAGGCGCAAGAGCCAATCTTATCTGGAACCGCTGGACACCCAGTAACCAAAACAGAATATTTGACAGAAAATCTCAATATTTAGATCTCAACCTTGTGTAACACTTTGTCTAATCCAACGGAGAAAGGTTTCTCAAAATTTAAAAGAACCGTGCTCTCTTCCTCTTGGTCTACGGTACAAGTGTCCCATTTGGGTATGGCTCGCTCAAATGTACGGAATTCATTTGCATTATACAATTTGTCAGTCATATGCCTACGAGCAGATTTCGATCCTTCAAGACTTTGTTTTGAGTATTCCCCTGGCTGTAATTCAAGGATCCCAGTTTGCACATGTCCACTGTAAACCCACCACCAATAATTTGGGTAATCTGGTCTTTTTTACCAAATTCTGTTACAAAAGATGTTAGAACACTGCTACTTAGTCATTCCCCCTCATGCAATCATCAATTAAATTCTCTGCAGTGCTAGGGTGACATGAGGCTCCGAGACGTCTGTCACCCGAAATGGGAAAGAAAACACGACAATATATGTATGCTTTACCGGCTTTCACAAAAAAAAGGATTCACTAAAGCAAGCATTAAAATATCACAAACTCAATACAATTTTTTTTTAAAACAATATAATCAAGCATTGGCAAAGCACATTTTACACCTTTGCAATTCTGTGCATCCGCAAACAAAAAGTGCAACAACACGGCCCCTGTTGCTCATCGTGCAGGTAGATATACAGGAAGTTGACTGATCTTAGATACTGGATGCTACTCATTTCAGTCCATTTAAAAAAAAAAAAATGAAATGCCCACGAGGGGTAGGGGAACAAAAGAGGAGTGAGTGGGGGGAAGGAGGGGAGGTCAGAAGGAGGGAGGACACAAGGCTACGGATAAAAACAAATCAAGCTGGATAGCGGGATGGAGAAGCAAAGTAGCACATGTGGGCGAGAGCTGGACAACACATGCACTTACATAGAGTGCTGAAAGAAAAAGGGAAAGTAATCCCCTTAATGTGAGTAGGGGAAGGATACAAGCCATTCAATCAAAAGGATCTTAAAGAGGCTATGCTCCGAGAAAGGGACAAACCCAAGAATGGGATGGCAAACTATTGAAAAAGCAGCCAGCAAAAGAGTTCAAATAAACCCAATCAATCAATCTTAAGCAAGAGCCAGGCTGTAAGCCCACTGTTAAGCTTTTGGTAAGCCCATAACAGGATTTCACAACCAGACAGCATGTGGTCTCCAGCAGGCAAGACCCAAAAAAGCATGAAGTTAAAGTATTAATTTAAATGTGCCCACACAAAAACACGTTTTGTGATCGCACAAGAAACTAAATAGATACTCCATGAACAAACATTGACAAAGCCAAGATGTCTCGTATTCACCTTTTTAAGGCTTTTGCCGACCGCTTGGCTGTGGCAATACATAACAGCTTTTAAAAAACTGCCCTATCACGATGGCAAAAGCAGGCACGCTTCAAATGCCATTCAAATCTACTGTTCCAAGATGGCGTATGTGAATTTTAAAGAAAGGAGGAGCACAGCAGCAAACTGTTGTGGTCGGGACCCATCATAAAGTAAGTTTAAATAAACAAAAAAAATCAAAAATAGTGTGGGGAACATTGAGCAGCTCAACATCACTGGCTCAGAACAAAAAGGATGAGAATGGAGTAGCGAGTGCACAAAGGAGGAGCTTGGAGGCGGGGAGGTAGCGTTGAAATATAAAAGCAAAAAAAAGTGGGCAAGATTGGGAGGGATGGGTCAAACAACATGGACAGCGGTTGGTGGAAAAAACACCTGAGTGCGCAGAGACAGGCACTCCCATGGAGTGTTGAAAGAAAAAGAAAACTAGCTTCGTGAATGACAGCTGTGATACAAGTCATCTAAAAAAAAAGTTATGCTCCATGTAAGGGACAAACAAGAAGAGCAAGAAAATCTATCCAATAGGAAACAAGCAAAGGAGACTGACAAGGAAGCCAACCAATAATGAGCAAAGCCATTAAGCATGGATATTGTAGACCATGGGGCTTTCAAAAAAGTACATCCCAACTGACAGCAGGCCTCCTGGTGCCAGTAAAGGTTCAAATAAATACATTTCCGAATACGAAGCTCATGTCACTCATTTAAATTAGACTCCATCTCAAAAAGGTGAACTGGTGAGCAGACCTCATCGATTTACTTGAATATTGGTCTCTGCAGTGTAATGAACCCCAAGGGCTACCTATTAAGCCATTGTGAAATGCGTGAATTTACACTCCTGGACTGGAACATACAGCCATAATCGGTCCAAATGTCAGGTGTGTAATAGGACGTGCATGCGTTGCAAGCCTCTATTTAAGAAGAGAAGGCCACCCCATACCTGCTGTCCAGTCTCTCGTGTAAGCTCAACATGAAATGGCTAGAACTGTGGTCTGGACTCAAATGTGAGTGCAGAACACGCCAGACGCTAGTGGGTCCAAGGAATTGTTTTGATTGCTTACACTAGCCGTGCATGCGATCCTTACTAGTCAGGCCACTGGTATTACGCAGCAGGAGAGGAACAAATTATGCAGCAGTGTTGATTAAATTATGCTGCAAGAATAGTAAATTATATGACGTAATGTGGCATATTCGGTGATGGAATTACTCCATTACTGTGTCCTTTTTACCCATGTTAACACGGTCTTAGAAAGGTTTCACCTCATTAGTACGACGTTGACACCCACATAGGGCACTAAGCCACTGAAAGTTGAGCAGTCAACCTTAGTGAGGATCTTCCATTGCACGGGAAGGTATGTTGCTTTTTTTTGTAACTTTGGACCCATATGAGCTAGAAACAGTTTTGTTAACATTTGCAAATTATGCAGCAGATGGATTATATGGTAAATGCAGCAAATCCATACTTCTGTGAAAAACGCAGCAGAATCACATAATTCCAGTGGAACGGTCCTAAAGCGTACAATTGTGATGTTTGAAGGGCTGCTTTGTGCAAACAGCAGCATCCCACAGCCATACTTACGGCCCAGGATCTTGTGTACACACGATTGTGGCTGCAGTCCAGGCCTCTGTGCACAGAGGCACTTGCCTCACCTGCAGAGCAAGCGACCATGTAAGTAGAACAAGCCACAGGAAAGCCTCTGATTGGGCATCTGTATCTACAGCACGCACCAGATAAACTTGCTAACTGTCTCATGTCACAACTAAGGTTGCTGCTGTCCAGCCAACAGGCCAAAGTATGCAGGCGTTGTCCAGTGTGTGGTTAAAGTATGACAGGTCCATGGTTACTATCCACCATCCAAAGAAGTAGAACACACCTGGCCATGCCGGGCTGTGCACACAGCAAGCGATGGGATCCACAGCACTCCCGTTGGTTCAATAAAGGGATGCGCTGCTTTAACCTAACACAGCTCTGCGCTAAACCAAAGAGCTACTAAATGTATAGTTTCCAGTTACAATAGGAGTCTTACTTTTTCTTCACCACAAACTCTTGTCCCTTCGCCCTATAGGGTGGGAGAAAATTGCTCATGCCCTGTAGAGCACACGCATGAATGAAGCCTTGTGGAGCAGCGTCGGCCCGGAGCACAAGTCCCCCCCCCCCTTCTTTTATTTTGAATTGTTGATTCTGAGTGTACCACTCAATGGGCACATTCTTCTACAGGGGTCACTGGCAGATAAAGGCTGCCGGTCCCGTGGAAGCAAGCGAGCCCTTTGTGGGGACTCCCAGCTAATATAAAGTGTGTGTGGGGGAGGGGGGGTGGATGGTAGCTCAGTGACTCCACCTCCCATGAACACTGCAGCTGTGGGGGAGGGGTGGTGTCCGAGCAGGAATTCAGTACGTCCTACAGTAAATGAGGCGAATTGTCATTTTTATTGCAACAGGAGCATGTGAAACACGAGGTATCATGCAAGCAGCAGTGAGCAGTGCATGGGACCCAGCTGAAAAAAGATCACAGAAACCAGAACCTGACAGAAAGACGGTGCTGTGCATGTAACTGAGACAGAGGGTGGTTGTAGTAATGTTTTTATATGAGGTGCACATATTATAAAGTACAGAGAACTAAAGTGATTTCCTTTGTGCGTTATTTTCATTACGTTTCTACGAAACTTATGAAAATACACCTTGATGCAAAGAAGTTTTGCTAGTGCCTCAGGGTTAAACATTCAGGTTTTTTTTCCATCCAGTATCTTTATGTAAGGTATGTTCACTTTCACGTAAAGAAAAAAGTGAAACTGCACAGCGTAACACTGAAAACGTTTGGGAATTTCACATAACATCAAATTGTATAATATTATAAATGTTGACCGCATATGTAAAGTTTTGCCAAGGACTAATCAAAACCCAGGTCTCTGTGACAAGTTAAGTAGGCCGAAGCTCATCATTATGTATATATTGAAATGCCCCGACATTGAAGTGCACAGTTTTACATGCCAAGTGGAAATCAGACCCACAGGTCCAACCTTCTTGAAGCCAGGGACCATCTGAATGTCTAGATATACTGTTATGTGTGCCAAGTGCAAGCATCTTAATGCAAAGGGATTGCCTCCAAGGTCAAGGGGAGCCTCGCGCTCCTCTGTAATATCCTTAAATGACAAGAACTGCCTCACACTATGCAGACACAGCCTCAGATTCTCCGGGAGCCCAGAGCAGGTTTAGTTTAGATTGGCCTGTGCAGCATTGAAATGATCACTGTCCCATTCACTCTGACCACTGGCGCTGCACCTGCCTTGGAACAAGAACAGAGGTCAAGTAATGGTGGAATGTGTAATGCCCCACAGCCTGAACCCGTGTCACGCCTCATCGGTGCACCCATGGTCAGTGCCAAGCACCTGCAGGAGCTAAGATAAATAGAATGTTTCCAAGGTTTTCGTGGCAGAGTTGTGGAATGGGGCTTGGATTTTCCCTCATTAGCAATTACCACCAATGACCTACAGAAATTGTCAATGAAGAGTTGCAAAACATGATCCCATCCACAGGTCCTTCAGCATGCACTGTGCTGCTGAGTCTAAGCATAAGAAATTAAGATAGCCAATAGGGCTTCAAGAGCCACGTTTATTTTCTGAGTTTGACTTTTTTTCTTTAATAAAGCAACGTTGAAGGTAAAACAGCTCTAGCGAAGGGATGGGTATGTTTCCCATACTGTGTCCAAATGACATGCATGCACCCTAAAACATGTTGGAAGGAACACGTACCAATTAAGACAAAATGCTGGGCATGAAGCAAGCCACTGGAACCCAACTGAGAGGCAAGCAGAAACTAAAGCCAACAAGAGTCCGAACGCAAAGCAAGAACCCTATATGGAGTTCACCAATGCTTTAAGCCGGTCATAGCAAAAAAGGCAGAACCCAAACCAGAACTCGAGACATGAGGGAGCTATGGAAAAAAAAAAAATCAAACCCAGAGACGAGTCTAAACACAGAATCCAGTATGGAAGTAAATGCAGACGTGTGGGCACAAGCTAAAAAGGAAGCAAAGTCTTGGCCACATTAAAAACTTGAGGCAGAGTTCTGACCCAATCCTGAAACCAGAAGCAAGGGAGAACCATGCCTTGGTTAAGTCGGAAATGGAGGCCAGGCCAGTACCCATCTCGGGAGCCAAAGACGAAAACATGCCACAAACTGGGAGCCATCAAAACACAAGGTTGCCGGGTAATCCAACCCTTTAATCAAATCCAAGCAGAGTCCACAACAGAACAGAAGCCAACCAAAATGTAAAAACAGAAGCTCATACCAGGGGAAGTCAGAGTCTAGACTAGAAATTACATCTTGAATCAGAGCAATCATTAAGTTGGAGTCATAGAGTGAGCCACGTCCACAGTACATCTTAGGCGACAAACCTAGATCAAAGAAGGTAGCACAGCCTCGGAATGCCAGAACCAAAACCTTGAGTGGACACTGATGAGAGAGTAATGCCAGAACAGACACTAAACTTAGAACAAGAATTATGCGATAACCACAACAAAGATGTCACAAATGGAGGCCTGGCCAGACCCCAAACTAACTCCAGCCACTACCAAGTGGGACCCTCAATCAAGGTCACTCCAGAAAATTTTGGAACCCAAAAGAAGAGCTGAGCCTTGGTTGAACTAGTGCTCTGGTGGTGGTTCTGACTCCCAAGTTTATACCATCATCGTTGTCAACAATCAAGGCCTATAGATGCTCCCTATATGTATCAGAGTTAAACTGGTTCCGCCTTAGCAGATTTCAGGAAAGTCTTCCATCCACTACTGCAGTATAATATAGACTATTAAACATACCAAGTGATTACTAAAAATGCTCATACAGAGGAAACATTCGCGCAGGATGATGACAAAAAAAAACCTACAAGAAAACAGTTGTGAAAAGGAAACGCCAAAAAGCTAGGAGGTCTGAAGGGGGGAGAAAAAAAAAAGTATGCATTATGTTAACGTAACTCATGATGAATAACCACTGCCTGAGAGGGGGGAAAACGAGCTGCTGCTATGGCAACCAGTAAAGCAGAATACGTGGATGTGCAGTGACAATGTTGGACCAAAGAACGCGCAACATGCACTGACAGAGGGAAGCGACTCCGCATTCAAAGCTTCACACCAGGGTCGAAACCGCATATAGACCCCCCCTCTCCACTACGTACAAGCGGCTTGCACTGCGTCTGTAGACACGTGCAACGCTCACTCCCCCCGGTGTGAGGAAGAAAACAAAACCGGGGTGTATATCTATGTACACCCTCACCATGTAAAGACTGCGCATGCCGGAGTATTAGCCACTGCAACCATATAACACACCTTACACTGGGTCTAACTCCAAGTAGAAGCTGCCTACAATGGGTCTGGACACCGCTTAGGCAATCACCGCCATCTGTCTACATGAGCCAGTGAATTACACAGAATTTACGCTACACGGAGACTCCTCCACAGAGACTGCTCACAGCGGGGTCCAAGTAGCAGGCAGCGGCAAGTATGGTCAATGGAGCACACTTACACCAGGTGTAAACTAGGGCCACTGAAATCATGAAATTCTGCAGCCACCGTGTTTTCAGCTTAATGATAGATTTGCTGAACTTGACGCATAATACACCATTTGCTGCATACATTTCAAACATCAACAAAAAAATGGTTCCCTCAAGTGGATCTAAAGTTAGTAAAAATGTTGTGGCATTCTGTTACGTACTGGAATGAGCTTTTGCAAAGATTGACTGGTCACCTTTCAGTTGCTTATTGATTTATGTGGCCGCTACGCTGGCACGGAGACATAATAGTTGCCTAGTGTTCACATGTGTGAAAGTAACAAAATAATGAAACAATAGAGAAACTGCATTATTTGCTTTTTCGTGATGCATAGTTTGGTCAGTCCTGCTGCATAATTTGGTCCTCTCCTGTTTAATGCCAGTGGCCTTGTTTTAATTGCATATTAGACTCAGAAGTCGACAGTAAGGCTTAGTTGCAACACAGACTTCCATTTTCTGAGGGTGCTTAGTTGCAACATTGAAACTTCAAATTTCTGAGGAGTCTCAGTTTACATCATATTCACAAAAATACTGAAATCTATCTATAGACCCGACCCTTTCTCATTTATCTTTCGGAATAATGAAGCTTCAGCACAACTCAAAGCCGCCTTTTAAAGTGGTATCTTTCAAAAAACGCATTACATGCCAGAAGTAGGTGGACTCATCGAGTACCCTTGCTTTACCATAGAAGTGTTGAACTGCTCATTTGTCGCTGGTATACTGATCCTCACTCCAATTGCTGCTTCCCCATTTCAAAATGGCTGAAACTTATTGTGACTCACCGCACAACTGATAAACCGGCTGGCCCCTCGTAGTCCTTTCTCGATTACAATGACAATGGAGCATCCCACCAGAAGAGACCACTTGCATGGCAGCAAGTTCCCTGGAGCTGAGCTCCCTGGTGCTGTGCCAAAGACTCTGGTGCTGCATAGAGGAGGACATCCTTGTCTCATACCACCCAATGACAGCAAAGCCTAGCAAGGCCACAGAGAGCGAGCATGCCCTTGACAGTATTTAACTGCTGTGCCTCCAGCTTTTCAGAGGGTGCACTCCAGTGGCGTGATCAGAGAAATGATGAATCTTTACTGGGCTGCTACCTGTCCACTCTGCAAAAGACACAAATCATGGACGGAATGCAGAACAAATCAAACATTTTCCTCCAGTCAAGAGATTTGGGATAACTCCACTGTTTGTTAGCTCACCATGCCACCTCTGTTTAGAACCAGCCATATGCAAATCAGTCTTGACCCTGCTTCACATGGGAACAGTCCAGACTGAACTGTGAAGCCAAGTCCTCACTAAGTAGACCAGAAACAAGCATACTGGGACCGGTTTCGGGGTATCATCCCCTCATCAGTAAGGCTAGCTTAAATCCAGTGGCAAAGTGATCACCAGACCCACGTCTAGGCATACCGGGCACATATGGGGGCGGGAAAGCAAAAGACACAGATGTTGGACTGAATGCAGAAAAAATAAAACATGCACGAGATCAGGGTTAAATCAACCGTTCTTTTGCTCAGCATGCCACATCAGTTTAGATCTTTTTGCATGTGTCACCCAGAGGGGGACGGGTATGCCCAGACATGGGTCCAATGCTCTCCTTACAACTTGAGTCGAGCTAGCATGGATGAGGGGCGATCGATACCCCCACACCCAGTCAGGTGCTGGCCTGGCAGTTCAGGCTGGACTGTTCCCATGGGTAACAGGGTCAAGACTGATTAGCATATTGCTGGGTTTAAACTGGAACGGCAAGGGGAACAAAAACAATGGATTTAGACAGATATCTGTACTGGGGTGAATGTTTGACATTGTTCAGCATTCTGTTCATCAATTGTTCTTTTTGCATCTGTTAACTGTTAGCAACCAGCTCACTCCAGGTCATTACAGACACTGCCTCCAGACCTTAACTCAACTCACAAATCAGAGATTTCAGGAGTATTCGGCTAATTAGTTAACCAGATCGATGCTCAGCATATTCCCCTCCTGTGCTGAGATTTGCATATTCCCTTTATTCATGACGAGCTGGGCTCGTCATGAGCGTGCGAGGAGGCTACCTCATGACGAGCCCAGCTCGTCATGAGCGTGGAAGGGGTTAAAAGGAATCCAAACAAGACTACAAGATCCAGAATGCATTAGGCAATCACACAAAAGTCCAGGACTCAAAACAGTGTCTGTCACAGCCTAGAATAATGTGGCATGCCCAGCTGTGCAACAAGGCAGGGCCTTGCAACCTTCACAAGCTGGATCAGTAGTCAGTGAGGTGGGCGGTCCATCTTGACTCCGCCACACAGCAACTTCTGCGGTGCGATCCAGTGTAGACTTCCGCCCACCTTGTAAATGCATTACAGCAGTTTAATTTCCTGTACCCATCGATCCTCAAGAGAGCAGAGGGATCAGTGCCCCCACCCTCTGATATTGTGTAGATGTGTCGATCGTCAGAGGGCGAAGAGTAGCTATTGAGGAGACTCCGTACTATGACGCAAGTTTGATTTCAGGGCGGTGTTCCTACTCTGGCCCAGAGTTTGTAGAGGCTGTAATGAGACTCTAGTACCCATCACGTGTGTCTGTGTAAAGGCCAGTAAAGCTACATATAGGTCCTGCAATTCAAGTAAAAAAAAAATTTTTTAAACTTAGGCCTGGGGATCAGTAATGTAAATGTAAAAGTAGTGTATTTTGTAAGCGCACAGCTGCCCCAACGGGGCATCCCGGCGCTGTATAACCCCTTCCTGGCTCTCCCTGTGAAGCCCCTCCTGGGCACCCCCAAGGTGAAGCCAGGCATCCCAGTGTTGTAGGGGGCGTTGTGGAGATTAAGCAAGCTATTGCCCAGAGTTGCAGCGTGGGACCCATGATTAGAGTAGGCGCTGAGGCGAGAATTATCAAGTCCGCAGACATTGAGCTCAAGACCCTGCCGCGTCGGGACTTGAACCCTGGTCCCGGGCCTGATCTCTGCTTCAGAGTCTGCCGCTCTAACCAGTGAGCCACACTTCTCCAGTATCCTAAGGAAGGCCAGGGACCAGGGCAGTATTAAGTGGCTGAAACATGTCAGTACAGGGAGAAGGGGTAATGGAAATGTAACTCTTCCTACATACCCAATCTAAATTAATCGCTTATCAAGGGGGGCAATAATAAATAACTGTACAATCACCCTCAGACGGTTTTAAATAAACATTACTGCAAGAGATCCCTCATTATGGAATTACCTGGTTGTTGTTAACAAAAATGCGCTCCACCCAGAGAGTTGGTCTGCACCTTGGGTGTGTCAGCGGCCAATGATGACGCATGGCAATATGAAGTGGGTGAGGGCAATCAAAAGCTTTTTGGATTTTCCAATTCGTTTTTGTCACAGCTATTTTACTTCTATCTTAAATAATTGTACCATCCCCCTTTTTCTTAGTTTAGTTTTCTATCGCTTTTCTGTAAAAAGTAGAGATTCGTCTTTCTTGTGTAGTGAGGTCGATTGTGTAGATGCTGCTTTGCCCAGGTGACCTCCGCGCTGCCTGCACCTGGCGGCAGCTCGCTTGCTCCTACCAGGGCCGTCCAGGACTGCCCTGTCTGTTCTGTGGGAGGGAAGCTTGCGCTGCTGCTTGCAGCGCTGTGCTCTGGCAGCCGCTTTACTGCCGCGTCGTCTTCGCTGGTACGGCTGGTTAAAGCTCAACGCTGATGAAGTCTGATAAAAAGGCGAGGCGTTCAAATCACAGCGCAGCCTGTTCTGTGTGAGGGAAGCTCTTGTCACTGCTCCCTGTACTGTGTCTGCAAGGTGCAACTCAAGCGCTATACCTTTTCACGAGGGGCGGAGATTGCACGCACTGCCCATGCTGCATTTGTGCCGGGGACTTTCGGAAACCTTTCGTTTGCATCTTACTAGCGCTTACCAAAAGCTTTTCACTACACAAAAGCCAGAACGATTGGCTTTGCGATTGCTGGCTCATTTAGGTGGCGACTGTTGTGTCGCCCACTGCGTGTTGTGAAGGGGTGGGGGCGGACCGAATGAATACATCTCGGTTAATACTGCACGTTTCTCGGTAAGCGATCTCGGAGTCGGGCTTCGATTTAAATGGGCTGGCCGTGCCCGGTGGCTCGCATATCGTGGTCACAGAAGAATAAACAGGGACACACAATTAAATTAAATAATTAATGGCGCTAATTAAGGCGGCCGAGAAGGCCAAGCCGTGTGCGTCTGCCGGTCTCGCGCTGTTCTCTCCTGAATGGGGGAAGGGGGGGCACGTGGTCAGCACCCGCGGATGGAGCCTCACTGACAGACTCGCTCGCCTCCGCGGTCCTCTGCTGCGGAACCACAACCAACCGCACTACCGCACCACCTGAGGCACCGGGCATGGAAGAGCCACTGAGCACCCCCTCGCCCCTCATGAATCGTAGTGCAGAAGACAAATACGTTGCACCCTCACACACACTCCCCACAGAGTGAGAACCACAAGTAGCAAAGGGGGGGGGAGGGGTGCACTAGTATTCTATTCAGTTAACTTCTGTTTCACCGACTTGCAATGCGCCATTATCTACTGCGACCTCAAGAGCTCGAATCCTAGCATGGCCTAGTCAGCATGCCATCCTTCCGAAGTCGGTGCATCGAGTCAGAATTTACTCGGGGCTGCGTACGGCGTTCAGGAATACCTTGCCTCATGGCACAAACGAGGGGGCGTAGGCTTCCTCGCTGATCTGACCCCCGCCCCACACACACCAAAAAAAGGCTGCAACAGGCAGCGTCTGGCTTGAGTCTCAGTCGCGTTGCGCTGCTGCGGGACCACCAGCCTATGAAAAACGGCGTCAAATAGGTAGAACGCGAGGCTCAAAGATTGCAGAGGGGCAGCTAGGAATGGTGGACACCCCCGCTCCAAAGTGAGCATAATCTATGAATGGGTCAAGAACAGAGGGGAGGGCGTGGGCAGAGAGCCCGATCAGCCTTGGGAAAACGTGATGTACAGAGTGAGGCGGCCGGGGGCCGGGCAGGAGCACTCTGCCTTGATGACACTAAACGTCAATATACAGATTTACAGGATGCTGCCCGGTGAGAGATGTGGTCGGAGGCAGTCTCGGGGAATACAAGAGCGCAGCTGGTGCCCTGGGAGCGCGGGGGATCAGCTGGTGCATCTGGAGGCGGGGCGAGGTTTCAGGCGCATCGGAGGACAGCCTGGAGCCTGGGGGGAGAGGGCTCAGCCGTGACTTGCCCATGGACGGCGGCTGGAGGGGAGGTGGCACTTGGGGGGGCTCGAGAGATGAGCACTGAGAATAAGTGGATAATGATAGGAGGGCAGCCGCGAGCCTGGGGAGAGAAAGTTCAGAGGAGGCGAGATTGCAGGCGGAGAGAGGAGGCGAGCCTGCGGAGTGAGGGCAGAGTCCGAGGGATGCGTCGCTGATGGAGCCTCTCTGCCTCAAGCCTCTGCGGAGCAAGCCCCCCCCCCCCCATTCAGCCGAATGCCAATAAATATATGTGAGATGTGGTAGACGCACAGGCACCCTCGGCACATTCTACACCCCCCCCCCCCCCCCCATTGTGCGTTACGCTGCTGGGGAGAATGTACGCTAGAGAGGGCGGAGGTGGCTAGAGAAGGGGCCCTGTGAGGTGAGGTGGCTAGAGAAGGGGCCCTGTGAGGTGAGGTGGCTAGAGAAGGGGCCCTGTGAGGACGAACTTAACACCGAGGAGCACATAAAGACAGAAGGGTACAAGAAGAGGGAGAGCGATACAAGATGACAGTGGAGGGCAGCCTGGGCGGAAGTGAAGTAATTGACGGATGGATGCTGTGTAAATGTGACTACGTAAAAGTGTTGTAAGGCGAAAGGACGTTTAACAAACTGCAGCGAATTAAACAATCACGCAGCAGCCTCTACTCATAACAGGCACACGTGATAGTCATATTCCTCTTGGTTGACAGTAGGTAGTGAAGGTTTTTTTTGGGGGGGGGGGGTGTTGCTCAGCAATGAACTGCAAGCTAACACATCAGCATACACACAACTGGTACCTCCGTTTCCTCATCAGAAACAAACACCGAGAGATCTGAAACAGCAGGCACTGCTCACGACGACAGATAGTCGATACATGCACCCCCAATCTTGCAATCTAGTCAAAAGCCAGAGATTTTCACTCCGCGGACGCATCCATATCCAGAAACCGATGTGTACACCCCTCACACGGAAGCTCTCGACAGAGAAGTACCAAGCAATGGTGTAGCCAGTGCAGGGGCATCGGGGCCCTATTGTAGTCCGATTTATAGTTTCGTTTTAGGACCGACCCAGCCTGTGGTCGGCTCCTTCCTTACACAAGGGCCCCATTACACGTTTGTTACAACACTGGTCCAAGTTAATTTTAAGAGAGGTTTTGCTCCAAACCCCGCCAACCTAGTCCACACACATACGTTTTCTGCACTTATAGGATATTGTACTTGGATCTCCAGACTGACCCCCCCAGGTGCCTTGGGTCCTAGATTGCGCGCCCCCCACCCCCTCCCAAGTAGTCAATGATAATCCAAGCAAATCACACGCAGTAACATGAGAAGGAATGTGTCTCATGGAGAGCCCCAACAAGTTGAATCATGAATCTTAGCAACGGAGGGGAAAAAAATGCAGCGCCCCGTTAGTTCTCGGATTTGTCATCAACAAGCCCAGCCAGCCACCCCCTCTGCGTTTCGAAGAGGGTTGCGAGGCTGGAGCAGGCTGAATGACAATACCCGGAGGCCTCACGACACAGGCTAACAAAACAAGGCCGGGGAGGTGGCAGGGGTCAGGCCATCTGCGAGGACCAGGGGGTGCGGGGGGAGGTGAGCACTTAAGAGACTGGTCTCTTGCGACTTCAATGAAAGAAGAGAAATACGGCCTTTCACCGAGGTACGCACTCCCCCATCCACCACTCGGAGGCAATCTCAGAAAGAGCCCCCTCATACTAACACTGCCGAATCTGACAAAACATGTGCATCACGAAGGGTTAAAAGCTGCAGTGTGCCTCACAACGGCCTGTATAACAACCTCACTCCGGGAGTATAGCCTGTCCGAACCACCTAAGAGAGCAATGGGTACATTCGCCTAAAGACAGTAAAACCAACTCATCCCCCTCCCCAAAAATACACATCCTGAGAAAGCACTGCTAGATTGGGTGCTGGCATCAACACTGACATGTGATGGGTTAATACGTGTATCAGGCCAAAACCAAATACCGCCCACCCAGAACAAGTTACAATAAACAGAATCAGGCCCCTCCCACAGCAACCCCGCCCCCACCCCGATGATCTACTGAGAAAGAGGGGGGTCGAGGAAAACTGCATGCAGCCAGAAGGAAAGAGTATCTCATAAGGATACAGCACTCACGATGACGTCACGCGGGTAGTAACGAGAAGGGGCCGTGTAAACAAGGAGTATACCCTCGTCATCGATATTTTTTGAAAAGGAGGAACCCAGCACACCAGTAACTTGGAGGGTTGGGAAGCTTGCACCACCGCGTACAGCAGTAGGTTGGTGGGTGGGTAAGGGCCCAGTAAAATAGCAGTACTTAAGGGGTGGGGGCGGTCACTGGGCACACCGGTGACCGCCCCCCAGTGGGGTGCACATAAGTAGTACACTCATTAATAAGTATTGTTAAAGACGGGGCACTGCACAAGCACATCGGCGTGTGTGTGTGTGGGGGGGGTCCATAGGTTCATCAATAGTTAAGTGGGCACCCAGGACAACTAATGGAGGGGAGCGAGACACCCAACTTATCTGTATTTTTTTTAGGTGGGCGGATCACCTAGGACTGGGAGAGCAGCCGTGCAGGAACCAGTGAATATAATGCACAGCAGGGAGAGTGGGGTGGAGGCTCGCACAGCAGACAGCAGGGCAAGGAGGAAAGCAGGTTCTGGGGAGATGCTCAGTACTGGATGAAATTCTAGCAAAGGCAGGGGGTGAGGCAGGCCAGGGGCCCAATAATGCAGAACTCCCCCCCTCCCCGTTAGTCCAAGGCCAATATATATCAGAAATATGGAGGACCGGGGGGGGGCTCGCATCACAGTGTGAGGGGCCCCATCACTGTGCGTTCAGCCACTGGGAAGAGGGACTCAGGTAGTGCAGCATGGGGCTCGCAGTACAGCACCACGGGGGGGGGGGGGGAGGGGGGTACAAGAAGCATAGGGCAAGCTCCCGTGCAGCAAGATGGCACTCAGCATAAAAAGACTTTAAAATGGGTACTACCACCCCACCACATCCCCCTCCTACAGCAGGCACAGGGAGGGTACCCGGCACGGCAAGCATGTGGAGACACCCAACAGTGAGTGGGAGGGTGAGTAATGCAAGCTTGCTGGAGGCATCACTACTACAGGCGCAGGGAGCAACTATAACTGTCACGACGCTACCGGGCACACCTGGTCCTAACACGGAATGTGGGACAGCAGGCACAGTGGGCACGAACAGCACCCGGCAATTAGAACACTCAGCACAGGGGGCAAAATGGGCTCCCAAAAAGTAGGTGCGTGAAGCCTCACGAAGGTAGAGACCAGAACTGGAGACAGGAGGGCACCGGCACACAGTGTAAACAAATACAACAGCACACACCACAGCAGGCAGAGAGAGCTCCTCGCAGCAGGCACTGGAGCAAGTGTGCGCCGCAGGCACGGGGCGGGGGCGTCCAGCAGAGCATGCATCGCCACAGCTGCAGCAGCGCCGTCCTCCTACAGAAGCAAAGTGTCCCTGCAGGAGATGCTCCGGGACGGAGCCTGCGGGGACGGGGCTCCCCCTCCTCTCCACGGGGCCCGTCCCCCGCAGCTCCTCCGGCTGTCCTCGGCACCGGGGACCCTCTCCCAAGCCCGGGCGCCCCTTACCTTGCGAGAGCACGGCGGCGGCGCACAGCAGCAGCAGGCGGGAGGCGGAGCGCGGCGTCGGTGCGGCCATGGCGGGCTCCAGCGGCAGACTGAGGGCGGCGGGGACGGCGCGCGCCAGCGGCGGCTAATGAGATGCGAGGGAGCGGGGTGAGCGCGAGCAGGGGGCGGGGCGGGGCCGGGCTCGAGGGCTCGTGAATGATGCATGAGGGGGCGGGCCTGACGGGAGGAGGGCGGTGACCGAGGCGCGGCAAGGCGCGCCCCTCTGCGCGCGCACTGTGACGGCGGTGGGCGGAGCCAGGTGTGATGGACGGCATGTGAGATAAAGGGGGCGGAGCCTCCTGAGAAGGGATACGCCCATTCCCTGTCACAAATCAGGTAGAGCGGAGCGCGGATGCCTGGGACGGGAAGATAATCAGGTGCGAGGGGCGTGGCCTATCGCCTCGGATGGATAATAGGCAGGGAGGGGGCGGGGTCTTGAGGCGGAGCGCTGCTGAGATTGAAGGAGGCGGGGCTCGGTTGCTGGTCGACGCTCAGCACCGCAGCGAGGGGAGGCGCGCGATGGGGAGTGGGAGGACGCACGCGGAGGGAAGCCCACCTGCCCGGCGCTCCCGCACTTGGACTGCTAGTGACGTAAGGAAGAGGCTACAACTGGGAGGTTCATACTGCTGGAGGAAAGAAATGTAAAGGGAGATATCCTCCGAGCAGACGTCTACAGGGGCAAGGCTGGAAGCATTGAGGTTTCCCTCCTCCATGCTTGGCCTGGACTTGTACTCTTGTCTCTCACGTCACAAATCCAGGACTGCAGATCCCACAATACACGGACATGGGAGCCTATATTGGATACTTACCAGATACTGCCTCATGTTTATTTGTGGTTTTATATAGTGCCAGCATGGCCCATGGGCATTTATGAGAGGACGGACTGTAGCAATTTTTCAAAAGCATACATTTCAGTAAAACAATAAAAAAAAAGTGTTAAAACTTATCCCAAGTGTCTTTTACTTACGAGGAAGGAACATTATAACGTTAGATGTAGCTGCCAAGTTTCCCAGATCCATGCATGATGTGCTAGTCCAGTCCATAGTTTTTTTCCTTTGAATTCTCGAAATTGTCATCATGTTTTATAATGGGATAAACAAAACTTCAATTCAGAGACTTAAAAAATACATTGACTGGATCTATATATCATGCATGGACCTTGGAAACGTAGCAGGGCTGCTTAGGGTGCCTTTCAAGAAGAAGGATTTTAAGTTGCCTTTTAAAAGTGGTGTGTCAGATGGGCGTGTGTAGGGAGTTCCAAATCCTTGTTGCGCTTCCATACACGGATTGGCTTATATAATGTTCTTGCTTGAATGCTGGATGCTCCAGGGGACGAGATTCTGCATTTCTCGAATTCCATTGAGCACCAGAAATTTTCTGTTTTCCAGTCAGCTAGACATCAGACATGTCAAGGTCTTTGTGCGAGATGCAGTTTTAAATTGAACTCTAACTTCAATAGGGAGCCATTTAGGTGTTAGCACGATGGGTGTGATGTGGTCAAACTTATTTTGTCTGTAACAAAGCGAGCTTTCACATGCACAACTGCTCTGAGGAGATGGAACGAGATTTAAAAGTCTAGAGAGAAAATAATTACCATAGTGTAGTTTGGATAGAACTGCACATTTTAAATCCCCCCTTGCTCTTGGGTGAACTGATGCACCAGAGAATCCGTAGTAAGAAGTGAATGCTCTTGCCCTAGGCAAAGTTTGCCTGTGAAGGTAAAGTCGACTATCGGGGATAACACCCAGAGACTTGGCATTCTCTTCAGAGGCCAGTTTGTAAACCATGGCAGAGAATGATTCCATCACCTCATTATCAGGGAGGATGGATTTTTTTCAGAGAGGTTATCATTCATTTTGTTGTAGGAGTGTTACGTTTGACCTAGTGGGTTGATATACACTTTTGAGTTCTTGCAAGGGTGCCAGATAGGAGGATGCCATTGAGGAATGAGATCTATAGGTAGATCTTGATGTCACCGCAGCAGCCCCGCCAAGCATACTGCGGCCTCAAGACCACCGCGCCACCACCAGGGATCTCTGATCCCTAGTGGCTGCGGTGGTCCCAGGGCGGCCTGACCACCCTGGTCCTAATAGGCCGGTCAGAAGACTGCCACCGCCATGCCTCAGTGAATCTGGTGGTCCATGGACCGCCAGACTTGTAATAAGCCCCTTTGCCATACGGGGGATTCTGTGAAAATCTAAAGAAGTCTGCACCTGAAAAATGTGAGGGGGGAATTAAGGGGTCTATGGGAATCGTAGGGCATACCAGATAGAAACAGAGATAACCAGAGTGAGCACTTGAGACAATCTGTCAAAACCTAACTTTTTTGGGGGGAGGAGCTAAGGGATGCCCAAGGGAGTGATCTCTAAAGGGGAGCGGCCTGTCACCTGAGATGGATAATACGAAGGGAGGGGACGGGGTCTTTTAGGAGGAGCGTTCCCGAGATTGAAGGAGGCGTAGCTTGGGTGGCTGGTCGTCTCTCAACACTGCAGCGAGGGGGATGTGCTTAAAAGGGAGTGGGAGGACATACACGTAGGGAAGCCCACCTGACAAGGAGGGCTGAGGTGGGAAATGACGCATATGCCAACCCACTCAGGGTCTTTGGGGTGACCTATCACCCCAAACACGCATTGGCGAGGTGCCGGGATGATAAGGGACAATGCTTCCCAGAGCATCATTCACGGAATTGATTGAGGCTGCACAGGGCACCGGCAGTTGCAGCTCAGTTGGAAGGATGCCTCGCAATGAAACACCACAAGAACCTTGGCATCAACAACAGTTCAGATTTGAAAGCCATTCCACTTCCTTTATCAATGGTTTAAAGTGCATTAGAAAATTGAAAAGTGCAACAAAGGACCACAAGAAGCCTGCTGAGTTGTTCCAGAAGGACCTCATTAGTGCCATGAAGATTTCAGACTCTCAACATGTTAGACTACAGGAATATTACATCTTTCCTGACTCTTGGATGCAAGAATGGGGAAGGGAGTTCGGGCCTGCCCCCAAAACAATCCCACATGTTTAGCACAGGATTGTTGCTCAGAAAGAGAAGCAAATATTTTACTTTTGCCCCTGAAAGCCCACCTACTACCAAGGGAGTTGCCCAAAAATTAAAATACTCCCCACTTTGAACCAAAGCTCTTATGGCACCAACGAAGCAAAGTTAGTCATACGACTCTCCCCAGAATAGTTTGCTTGTCTCTTCCATCCAAACATTTATTCATTCATCCTTTAATCCTTCCATTCACCCTTTATATCCATCATGTCACATTTACATTCTGTCATCCATTCAATCTTTCATCCATCATTCAATCTGTCACCCTTTCATCCATCATTGAATCTGTCATCATTTCATACTACAGTTTGTCCATCCGTCCGCCTACCCATATCCATTTCATCCCCCACTCACCCACCCATCCATCCATCCATTTATCCATCCATTTATCCATCCATCCATCCATCCATCCATCCATCCATTCCCTCAGATATCCATCCTTTCACTTGTCCCTCCCCCTTTCATCCATCCATTCATTCATTCATCCTTTCAATTATCTATCCACCCATCCTTTTGCTCAGCCAGTCACCCGTTCACCAGTGGCGTAACGAAACTTAAAGGGGCCCCCTGCAGGGTACGTGGAGGGGCCCCCTCCAGACTCAGTCTGGAGCTCTTCAGCCGAAGTGCGGTGCTGAGAGGGCCCCCTGGAGGTTGGGGGCCACCCACACTGCGGGGTCTGTGGGGGCCTGTGTTACGCCCCTGCCTTTCACTTCATCCATCCACCCTTTCACTCCATCCATCCACCATTTCACTCAGCCATCCATCCTTTCACTCATCCAGCCATACTTTCACTCATTCACCCATACACCCTTTCATTCATCTCTCCATCCATTCATCCTTAAACTCATCCATCCATCTACCTTTTCATCCAGCCATCCCGCTACTCTCCCTTCCACTCATTCATTTGTTCTTTCTCTCTTTCATACCTACATTTATCCTTTCACACATCCATCCATCAATCCACCCTATCGCTCACCCATCCAGCCTTTCACTCTGTCCACCGATCCAGCCTTTCACTCCATCCATCCATCCTTTCACTCATCCATTCATCCTTCGCCTCACTCATTTATCCTTTCTCTCATCAACCATCCATCCACCCTTTCACTCATCCATCCATCATTCACACTTTGACTCATCCATCCTCCCTCCCTTTGACTCATCCATCCATCCATACATTTTCCCCTCATTCATCCATGCATCTATCCATCCATTCTTCCACCCAACCATCCATCCACTCACTTTGTCTCCCTAGCTACAGATAGAAGAAACCCGTCAAGAACCCCACCCCAATTATAGCTGCTAAAGCAAGGGGTTGATGCCACCGCTGCCTACTAATCCGACCAAGAGCTGATCGAAGATGGCAGACAGGATGTGCTGATATGACTTGAACAAGATGTATATCTGGTGGCTGCAAGAACTCAACCTAGAACCTTTGGAAGTGGGATGTGGGAAAGTAGATCAATGCACAATGGAGAAAAGTGTTGAAATCATGGAGTGACACTGTCATATGAGTATGAACCCTTCCATTGAGACCAAGGAGAGGCTGGGGATTAAATATGACAGTGTCATTGTGATGAGTGATGGTTCCTGACAGCGAGGAGTGAAGCGAGTCAAGTCACAAGGCATTCAATTTTCACAGATTTGGACATGAGTACTAAAACCCTTTTTACTCTCTTGATGAATGTTTACATTATCTTTTCACTATTATTATTACAAATATCATGATTGTTTTAGCCTCTCTCTCTTATGAAAAAATTACTATATATTATATACTGCGGCAACAAATGATGGATGGACTGCTGAATGAATCAAATATTCACCCCAGTCAAGAGATCAGGTTAAATCCATTGTTGTGTTGTGCACTTCACCACCCCAGTTTGGACCCATCCATATGCAAATCCATCTTAACCCTGCTCCTCATGGGAACAGTCCAGCCCTAACTTTCATGCTGGGTCCTCCCTGCACCGGAAACAGGCATCCTGGGACTGGTTTCAGGGTATCACCCCTCGTCAGCCAGGCTAGCTTGAAACCAGTGGCACAGCGAGCAAAGGACCCATGCCTGGGCATACCCATCCCACTTAGGGTGAAAAGTGCTGCAGCAACAAATGATGGACAGAATGCTGAATTTATTAAACATTCATCACCAGTCAAGAGATCTGGGTTAAATCCATCGTTCTTTTGATCACAACACCACCCCAGTTTGGACCCAGCCATATGCAAATCAGTCTTGACCTTGCTCCTCATGGGAACAGTGCTGCCTGAACTGCCAAGCTATGTCCTCCGTGGACCGGAAACAAACATCCTGGGAGCAGTTTTGGGGTAACAAGACTCATCAGCCAGGTTAGCTTGAATCCAAGGTCAAGATTTGCATGTGGCTGGGTCTGAACTAAGGTGGCAAAGTGAGGCTGACTCTAAGCCCAGTGTAAGATTTTGGTGCCGCCCACAGGAGGTCTTTACACAACAGAGCTCAAAGCTGTCTGTAGGCCAGACCTCATCAGCAAGTCTACATTCCCACTTGCTAAATTATAATGTATAAGCGCATTTGCAATATTAACTTTGTTTATTTCATGTTTCTGTGAGTATAAATTGCTTTTCTAGTGGAAACCCTTTTATTTTCTGGCTGTGCTACATCCACTTTCCTACAGTGACAACAGATGTACTCCTGTCTATGACTGTTCTACATTTCTGACAGTATTCTGCTGGGACTGTTTTTGAAGAGGTCTTGAACACCCACATGCTCTATAGGTTGTGGGTTTTTTCTATTTTTCCCAGTGCCTCCACCCTGAAATGTCAGTGCTTTATTTGAGCTGGTGGTTTTGGATGCTCAGAACTAATGCTTAAACATCAACACTGGTGCTTTTAATCAGCACCAGTTAAAGACAAATTAATTTATGGGGAGATTAAGCCCAGAAACACAGGATGTTGAGCCCATGCTGAGCCTCAAACCTGTTTCCAGAGCTCTGAAGTCTACAGTTCTGGCCATTATGCTGCATCCTCTCCCCACTATCATGGTTTGTAGTTGATTCTGTTTTAGGGAATATGACACTTTACAATACACGTGTTACAATGGGTGTCATTGCAACACATTTTTTACATCGCAAAATCCATTACAAAGCATGTTGTTACAACGCATGTCTTTACAACACATAATCAGTTACAACACGATTACTATTCTATCTCCACTGGGGCGTTACTTTGGGGAATGCATTGTAATGGATTATGCGATGTAATGACATGTGTTGTAATGGATTTTGCGATGTAAAAAATGCGTTGTAATGACACACATTGTAACGCTTGCGTTGTAAATGATGTTTCCCGTTTTAGGCGGCGCTAACAGGAGAAATGTGCTGGTGTAACTTACCTCCTGACGAGAGTTCCGGCACTAATATTTTTGCACATTAACCACTGCCCACAGACCACATTGTGGGAAGTTTAACTCACACTTAAGTTTCTGCAAATTCACTAGAATTGTAAGTGTCCACGAACAAGGGAAACATCCACAAGATTTTGTCCTCGTAAATGTTTCTAATTCCTCACATGAGTCACTTCTAAGCACACAAATACCTTTGTGGAACCGGTCCTCAGTCTCTGAGTCTGAATGAACAGTACACACCAGCAGTGCAACAGCATATCTCCTGAGCGAATGTACGATGTTCATCGCAGTGTTCACACCGCGATAAGTTTACAACACAGGCATTACAATGCAAGTCGTTACAACGACTTGCGCTGGAGGGCGCTGGACTAAGGAATAGTATGATTTACTATTCCAACTCCAGCATACGTTACAGTAGGGAAGGTGTTGGAATAGTAAATCATAATATTCCTTAGTTTAGAGCGCCATCCAGCGTAAGTCATTGTAATGACTTGCGTTGTAATGCCCGCATTGTAAAGGTATTGCGGTGTGAACACCGCGATGTAACCGATGTTTCCCTCCTGAGCTGGTGTCTGAGGTGAATGACGAGTGTGACAAAGTATCTCTTCTTCTTGGCAGGGTATACTGGAGTTCTTTAAACAATCAATACTGAGACACTGTATTTTATGAGACAATTCTTCAGTAAATGAAGGGTGAATTAGTGTTTCACTACATCTTTGGCACCAATGTCTCGGATGAATGAGAGGTGTGACAATGTATCACTACTGCTTCTGAGTCAGATATATCACCAGATTATATGGCCAACTCATAGGGTGAATAAGGAGTCCCACTGCTATCACTACAGCTTCTCAGCCAGAATGTTTTATTTAAGGAGCATCTCATCCCATGTTTAAAGTCAATCGGAGTATAAATGTTGTACCAGGGTTTATCATGCTGTGTTACATGTGTGCTAGATTTTTGCAGCAAGTGCCTGCTTTATCGAGGGCCAACACATTGTAGCAGGTTTTCTGAGCAAATGTTTAGTGGATAAGAGGAAGAGGAAGAACTCAAGCCACTCATTCGGTTGCCGCGGTGCTGCAAATAAGCCGGTGCAGGTGACGGGCTCGGAGGTCAGGAGCAACTGAGGGCATGGCATAGAGGGAGAGCCTAGGGCTGTAATTGCCCAACACGTCTCTGCTTGCTGTATAGTGTCCCATGATGCCGGAGACCACCTTTAGCAGTAGTGGCGGTGTCAACAAGGTAGTCGGGATAGAGGTTGGCCTCCGACTATAGAGATCTGCCCCTCACTGGAGCACCAGAGGACTAGTGGTCTGCTGGCATTGGGGACCTGAGTCAGGACTGCATCGTTTGTGCCCAATCCCCCAGAGGCAAGTTTTGATGGCACCCCGTGAAGTGAAATCCTATGTCCTAGGGGTCGCATAGGGAGGCGCACTAGGCATGACAGTTTAAGCTCGCCGCTGTCCAGAAGCGACTGGTTTAGAAACCAGTGTGGCTTGAGGCCAGGGGGGCCTCTGTCTTATTTTTTTTCTCTTTTCCTTTGAAATTACCAATCTGCTCCTTAGCACAAGCGGAAATGCCAGTGTTAATAGTACAGTTTAGAAGCGGCACAGAAGCAGGAAATGCTCTAGGCATGCACAGCTCACCTGGGGCACGGAGGTGGCTGGCGATAAGTCGGTGCTGCTTGTGTTATGGGCGACGTTGTCCTACTGTTTCTGCTATCTGTCACTTATCACTTTAGTCAGTGGTCGTTATCCCTACGATAAGCCAGTGGTGCCTAAAGTGGGGTCCTAGCGAGCTAATCAAGGCCAACTGGGAAATGCAACATTTGAGCAGTATAGCTGTGGAACTTGTTGGCTTTCAGTGGCTCTTAATCCCCCGTCTTTCTGACTATAAGGAAATTGCACTCTGGCAAAGGGATTGCTCACAGGATATGTAATAAACGAAATCCAATCCCTTACAGAACAAATCCTGGTATGTGGCAGCATTAAAGGGTTTGGTACCCATATCATCTTACTCTGTTAAAGCAGATACATTGGTTGGCTCCCCACCAGAAAAATCTTGTGTCCGTGTATCCAGTACGCAAAATGACAAATTGGAATTTAAAAATACTTTGCAGAGGATGTAGTGATAAAATCTACCACATCTCTGCATCTGGTGAACAACAAAATAGTTGACACATCTCGGCCATTGGAGGTATTGGGTGTCATTGTGCATAGCGCTTCAATTGAATCAAAGGAAAAAGGGACAACTTAATGGGGATCTCAGTTATATAATGATTTCACCCTCTCTGACATATACATGGATTATCTTGAAGTAAACGGGACAGAGGTAGGTGGAACACCCTGCAGCAAATCTCTCACCGAAGTCGTCTCAACAAAAGGAGTGTCTAAAGCTGATAAAATCATGCTTAATCTTTTTATTAACTTCCTATTCATCTTCCCTCTTGTTGCTGGAAAATTCTCCTGATTTAGACTTGGGTGGTCAAGACCTAGTAACCTGCCTGGAGATAATGTGCAGGTTTCTGAAACCCTTCAGTGTCTGGAGAGGATCCTTAGCTCAATTCTAACACCGCTGGAGAAATCTACGTTAAACTCTGACCATGTCCTCGAGACGCTGTCCTCAATTCTTCAATGTCTGTCACTAAAGAAAATCAAGACCACAACTGGCAGTATAAATGAACTCAGACGGTAGCAGAGTAGTAAAGATTGTTTCTACTGACTGTAGAAGTATCCCCACTAGTAAGCAAAGTTCTATTCATACTGAAAGTAGGCCTTCTCCTTCTATTAGTACATTTGTGTCTGCTCACGCTGTGACGCAAACTGCTGTGTCTTGCTCACAGGATGTGATGGTGCTAAAGAGAATAAACAGAGTGAAAGCAGAATCTTTTAATTAAGATCTCTGTTTAGGTAACCATCCCAGTGAATCTGTTATACCAACTCTTGTATATTTTATCTTTCAGAAGAAAAAGCTGCCTGAACTCACAAAAGATGAGCCCAGTGCAGAAACTCACAGTAGTACTTCAGAACCAACCAGTAAGCTTACACAAGCTACAACAAAGATTAAAAAGTCTTGACTCCGGAAAAGGAGCAGGAAAATCTGATGAATCAATAAAAAGCGTCCCAGGAAAATGCATTTTGCTGCTATCCCTACTGGTGTGGACACAGGATTAGCCCAAGGTAGCAGATCCTGTGGGTCCCCGGCAACATTAATTGCTCCCCCTGTCAACCAGACTCAATCGTTAAAAGGGGCCCCCTCCAGACAGGCCCGGACTGGCCATAGCGGGCACCGGGCAATCCCCCGGTGCGTCGCAAGGGTGGGGGCCGGTTTTGAGCCCCTGGGGGCCGATTTTGTTAGAGGGCCGTTTTTGCAGCATAGCTGCAAAAACGGCCCTGCAACAAAATCGGCCGAAAACCGGCCCCGGCAAAGCGCTCGGCGGCACCTCCAGCCCCCCCCCCCCCCGAGTGGGGAGGAGGGGCTGGCCGAGCACATTTCCAGGGCCGGTTTTGGTTCCCAGTCCGGCCCTGCCTCCAGACATCTATCCAACCGCTGGAATTTACCCCCATTAACTCTGAAGAAGATGAGGAGGAACTGGGAGCAAGGAGGGAAGCCATTTCAGGAGAATAGAATTCTTATGCAACTTTGTTTAACCCTATAAACCAACGTGTGTATTCAGCTCAAAAAACCTTCTTCATTTGAAAACCAACTCTCAAATATTGTCTCGAGAAATTATAATGACTCTTTGATGAATTCCCTCTCTAGTTTAGATTTTACGCCATTTTTTGATTAGAGTGGGTGGGCAGTGCATAGATATTTCTTGATAAATTCGTTTGCTGAGTAGATATGCTGGAAGCACTTAAAAGGAGTGACACCCAGTTATTACTAACCTTGTTATGTTAAATTGTAATTACTTTTGAGTTAGGGCATTGATGTGGTACTGCAGATCTTGTGTAAAAACTTCAATGGGAATAATAAATCTGTTACTAATCAGTGCAAGGCCATTGGAAATGTCTTAATCTTAGCCTTAAAAGAAGAGTTTTCCTTCTCAAAGGTACATAATACCCTAATAACTGTAGCCCCTACTGGGAGTTCGGTATGTGTTTCCCCTGCAGAGGAGTTCTCTGTGGCAACAACAGCAGAGGAGCCTCAGTTTTTGGTAATGGCTGGTTAAATCATTAAATTTTAGCCAGCCACTTTCCCACAGGTTTGGTTCCCACAGGCATAAGTGTAATCGGGAACATGACTGGCAACTCAATGGCAGAACAAAAACTTGCTTTGCTTGCTAGCCATGGGGCTGATTATTATTATTATTATTATTATTGACATTTGTTAAGCGCACAGCTACCCCCAACGGGGGTGTCCCGGCGCTGAGGAATGCGGATCCAGGGGGAAAGAAATTAGTTGCCCGAAAATAAGAAAGTTTTTAGTTTGCCCCTGAATTGAGATTCGATGTCAATGAGACGGAGGCTAATGGGAAGGGAGTTCCACAGTTTTGATACTGCCACTGCAAAAGCTCTGCCACCCTTTCTTGCAAGGCGGAATCTGGGGGTGAGTAGAAGGTGAAGGTGGTTAGACCTAAGGTTAAGAGAGGATTGGACTGGTTTTAGTCTGTGTCTCAGGTATTTTGGGCCTTTTCCGTTGAGAGCCCTGAAAGCTAGGACCAGGGCCTTAAATTTGACGCGAGCAGTGATCGGGAGCCAGTGCAGTTTCCTCAAGTGGGGAGAGATCGAATGTCGATAGGGGACTTTGCAGATCAGCCTGGCTGCGGCGTTCTGCACGATCTGCAGCCTGTGAAGAAGATAGGCGGGAAGTCCCACATATAGGCTGTTCGCGTATTCCAAGTGCGGGGTGATTAAGGCATGCATCACTGTCTTCAATGCTTCCGTGGGGAGAAAGGGGGAGATTTTTCTTAACATGTGGGGTTTCCCAAAACATGCCGAGGTGACTTTCTGGATCTGGGTTTTAAAGGATAATTCATTATCGAATTGGACTCCAAGATTGCGAGCCACCTTTACCGGAGAAGGTGGTGGGTTGAGTTCCACGGGCCACCAGGTGGCGGGAGACAAGGGAATCGTTTGATTAAAAAATAACACCTCAGTCTTATCCGTATTAAGTTTTAATGTGTTTAAGGTCATCCAGGCAACAATATTGGAAAGACAAGTTCTAAAGTTTTCGAAGCCCAAAGGCGAGTGATCTCTAAAGGAAAAGATAAGCTGCGTATCGTCAGCGTAGGATATCACTCTTACCCCCGAAGACTCAATCACCTTTGCTAGGGGTGCAACGTAAATGTTAAAAAAGAGGGGGCTGTGGGCAGATCCTTGGGGCACCCCACAACCAAGAGGTTTCCTGTCTTTAGACCAGAATGGTCGGCACCAAACTTGTTGTGGGCGGTCTGTAAGAAAAGAAGTAATCCAGGCTAGAGGGGTGCCACAGATCCCCATCTCTAGGAGTCTGTTCAAGAGGATGGCATGGGAGACCGTGTCGAAGGCTGCGGACAAGTCGAGGAGCACAAGCATGGCTACCTCTCCCCGGTCCACAGCCTCCCGCACGGTCTCCGCCACCTCCAGAAGTGCTGTCTCCGTGCTATATCCGGTCCTAAAGCCGGATTGCGAATCTTGTAGAAGATCATTGCTTTCAAGATAGTCCGAGAGTTGTTCTTGGACTATTTTTTCCAAAATTTGGGCTGGTTTTGGTAGCAATGATATCGGGCGGTAGTTACTGAGAACAGCAGGGTCTGCCTCAGATTGTTTTAAGAGAGGGATGAGAATTGCCTGCTTCCAAGTCTCCGGAAACTGGCCTGATACAAGAAAGGAGTTCCATATCGATAGAAGGGGTTGTACAATCGCAGGAGCAACTGTAGAGAAAACTTGAGCAGGCATAGGGTCTAAGGGTGAACCTGATTTACATAATTGGAGTTTATTCAGTGCCATGTCTAGGGTGATAGGTTTGAACGCCCTAAGCCTAGTGTCCTTGGGCATGAGATCGATAGGGGGTATGCCCTCTGTGTCAGGACTATTCGCTGCATTAAAAGAGGCATAAATGAGATTCATTTTCTCATGAAAGAAATTTGATAATTTATCACAGAGTTCTTGGCAGGGCTCTGTCTTATGCAAAAGGGCAGCGGGGTTGGTGACATCTTTCACAACTTAAAAGAGTACCTTGGCTGAATTATCTGCAGATTTAATTTTACTGGCAAAGTATTCCCTCATGGTAATTTGTGGAAATTTTTTAGTGCCCCTCTGTAAGTTGTTTTGGCGGCTGGATCATAGGTACGGCGCCAAAGGCGTTCAAGCCTTTTACATTTACTTTTTTCTTCCCGCAACAGCTGGGAAAACCAGGGTGCAGAAGGTTTGGTTCTGGCTGAGGAGAGGATAGTAAGGGGGGCTATGTTTTCAATGGCCGTAGTGAGGTATTGATTTAAATTAGCAACGTCCTCATTTATGTTCGTGGAGGGTTGCCATTTGAGCTTGGCTAAAGCAGGCTCAAACTCTTCCAACTTTACTTTGAACCACTTTCTTCCCGTCCTCTCTGTCCTACAGACTGGGAGCAAAGTAGGTGGGAGTTTAAGATTAAAAGGAATAATGAAATGGTCAGACCAAGTCACAGGGAGAGGGGCCAGGGTGGAGAGGCCAGGTGAATTCGTAAAAATAAGGTCTAACGTGTGACCCGCGGTGTGTGTGGGGCCCACAACTTTCTGAGGAAGGTTGATGCCCTCCATGGTCTCTACCAGGGAACACGCCTTTGCACAGTTACTGTCATCTACATGTAGATTAAAATCCCCCAGGACAGTAAAATACGGATGTTTTAGTGAGAGGTCAGCCAGGATCGTGAGTAGATCCGTAGTGTGGATGGGGGGAGTGCTAGGTGGGTTGTAAATAAGTACCCCTGCACCAATAAGGAGAGCGGCCTCGGAGATACTAAAATACATGGCTTCAATGGGTCCCAGGTTATCTAGTTTTCTTGTAGAGATTTTCCAATGGGATCTGAGAATAATAGCTATTCCTCCCCCTGCCTTTGATCCCGGTCTATTAAGCCCAACAAATTGATAGTCTGGAGGGACTGCTAGAGCGATATCGGGGTTCGAGGCATCTTTTGTCCAAGTTTCCGTAAGGAACATCAAGTCCCAGGCATTCACTGTGAGGGAAAGCCAGATGTCGCTAGCATGTTTAGGCAGGGAACGGCAGTTGACTAGGCAGGCCTTTAATTCCCGCGGGGGAGTGAGGGGGCGTATCTCTCTGGTATCCCTGCATGCAAGAAGTGGCGAAGAACGCAAGGAAAATTGGCAGTTTGGGCAAGTGTAACGTTGCTGGGCTAGCGCAGGGTTATACCTTGTATGGTTGTCAACTATTAAAGGTCTCAGGTCTAAGAGACTTTCTCTGGACCAGCTACGGCGTTCTGTCAGGTCAATTTGGGCATAGTGACCGGCGCTGGGCGCGGGACAGGCGCAGACGGGTTCGCATAAGGCGCGCCTTCGGCGCACCATCGGCGCGCCCGCTGCGCGGGTGCTGACACATGGGATAAGTAGAAAACGGAGCTCGAGATCAGCTCCGCCCCATGTGCTGCCGGAAACGCCCTGCGCGTTCTGGTGCCGGTCTCCACGCCCTCCACTCAAACAGCACACAGCTGCGGGGACCGAGGCGGGAGCTGAGAGGTAAAAAGTGTATATGTGCAAAATAGGCAAGATCATATGTTATTAAAATCGCTAATCATTTTAAAACATTTAAAAACACTGCTAAAGTTAAGAGTAATGCCCAACACTGCTCAGTACATCGAGTAAACATCAGGTGGTAAATCTCAAAGGATGTTGGTGGGGTCAGGCAGCCGCCTACTCACCGCAATCCTCCTGATATAATCTGTATTCAGGAAACTTGGAATTCCTCTGACATTTTTCGTAATAAGTATTTTGCAATTAGTTCACCTGCTACCTCTCCAGGTAGAGGCCATGGATGTGGGGGCATTTCGATTCAACTGAATAATACGAATATATGGCACTACTCTAGTTTCTCACATAAATCTAACTTAGTACAACGAATTCGAATTTCAGGGTTTCTGCCTCATTCCTCCGTTGTCCATAACTTTTCACTAATGAACAATAGGTTAAAATGAATTTGCCTTCTTGCTCCATTATTTTTTTCCCTCTATGTCTATGACTAACCAGATGTTCTCGCACTTCATAAAGGTGACCCTCTTATGGTAGGGGGGAGGAGTTTTGTTGTTTGTTGTATGCAGACAATATACCTGTATTAGATATGACCCCTAAGGGCCTATAAAAAATGCATGACTTACTTAAATCATATGCAAGTGTCCATAAAAAAAATGCACCTAAAAGACATTTTTTAGTATTTAAAGGATATTGTTAACTAAAGAAAGTAAATTATACTCGGCACCTAGGGGCTAAAATATTAAATGAGGTAAAGTCATATTTATACTTAGGAAAATACTTGCGTTCCAATTTATCTGAGAGAAACCATATAACCCATGTATGAACCAAAGCCACGAACCACGCGAATGGGCTAAGCTTGTTTTGTAACATTCATGGTCATAGGAACTTTTTTTTTCTTCTTCAGCTATATTGCTTAAAAATTCACTCACTCTTTCCTTTGTGCCTTAGAGGTTGTGAGCTTTGCTAGCTGGTCTTTCCTGGACCCCACTGAAGGTACGAATCTTCCTAGAGTAAATAACTAGAACACCTTAACTCCAATAGTGGCTTTGCATTTAGAAATGGGCCTGGTGAGTACATTTGTACTAGGCCTAGCGACTATTCTATGGTGAGGTCTCCGGCTTATACATCCCAATGACAACTCACTAAGGCGACTATTGTGGAAACAGAGGCATGCCAGTACATTTGGGAAAACTTTAATACTGCCTTAGCCTATTCTAAAATTAACAAAGGAAACTGGCATCGATGTCAGTGTTGGAATTGAATAATGTAATTTATTACCTGGAATTAGATAACGCCTCCTCTCTATGAAATCTTAGAAGTACGTTGGTGCGTGCTTCTTGCAATATTAAGATAATGCAGTCTTATCTGATTTAGAAAAGTGCTCCTATTGTACGACTATTGATTCTTGAAATCAGATTGCAAATGTTACCATAAAGAAGTATAACTAGAGCTTGGGAGAGAATTAGGTAAAATGATCCAGTTTGTATTTTATGCTCACATGGAATCCAGGATTTTGATCTTGTGGGTTTTTGTGTGCCCTGCATTGGGTAAGCCACAAATGAGATTTTTAAATCTGTTGTTTATATGTAATGGTACTTTTACTGTTGGTAATGCAATTGCACGTTCATACAGTCCAAATAATTGTAAGACCTGTTTTAAGATATTCACATTTTTTAAAGTGTTTTTAGAAAAACATAAGTTTGGGCTAGCTCGTCCTTAAGTGCTGATTGTTATTTTTATGAGCAGATGTGATTTGTGAAAAGTAATTTAGATACTATTATGTGGCTGTATAAGGAGTAATGGAAAGTACAACGATTTTCTTCTGTTATGATATGTCACTGTAAGGACGGAGCAAAAGGCTCATGAAATTCATCATAATATTAAATTAACACGCTAAGGGTAAGATGTTTGTTTTAATAAAATGCTTTATCAAATGTTGTCATCCCTAAAATGGGGTAAAAACAATAAAGGTTTTTGACTGTTTGTCCGTCCTGTATTACAACATTCCCTGAACTGTACCTCGTATCATAGAAGATCAAAATGAAGAACGTCCTCTTGTCTGTCCCGAACTGTTAAGATTATGTTTTTGTGAATGTCCAAAGTTCCGAAAACACTTTGCATGAAAAATAAATAAATAACTACATGTTTTTCCATTACAGAAAAGACGTGGAAGAACACAGGTAACAAGAAAAAGATTTGGGATTAATGAAATGAGTAAAATTAATATATTTTGGGTCATAGAAAGGAATCACAGTACTGGGACATAGGTAAGGGCAGAGGTGCCAAGATATAGGTGATTGTGGAGATATTAGGCTATAGGCTGGGGAAAAGAAATGGCATATAGGTAGGGGAAGTTGTACTGGAGTATAGGTAGATGCTGTAAGGTTGCAGGTAGTGGTTGGTATACTGTGGTAAAGGTAGAGGTATGGGAACTGTGTGATAGGCAAGGTGTACGTAGGTGGACCCCCCAACCTGGGCTATAATTAAGAGTTGCGTTACTAGGGTATAGGTTAGAAGATGCTACGGTGAGCTAGGGTAGAGTTACTCATGCTAGAGCATGAGTGGGCAGGAGTACAGGTCTTATGGTATTGGTCGCTGTAAAAGGGTAACAGTATGAGCAATAGCAATAGGATACAGAGAGAATTTGAGTTATGTGGTAAGATGTGATAGAGGCACTAGGTATAGCAATGGAGTGTCTGTGGTATGAGGGTGTGGGAATAGATGTATAGGTATGGGCAGAGCTATGACATTTCATCAAAGACTAAAGGCCCTAGGTCATAGCTAGTGGTAACGGTACATGGCTGCAAGTGTACTAGAAGGATTAGGGTATGGGTTACAAAACTTAATTCACCGAAAGAAGGCACAGCACCTGGTGTGTAGGAAGTTTATACTACTACTATGAATAACAATAATCATAAAAATAATAATAACACTGTATACACAACTCTCTGAATTGAAACTACTGAACTGTTTCCAAGTCTCTTGTGGTCCTAAGAAGCTTAAGCAGAAAGGCAGCTTATTCAGTCCCTGGCCTACCACTCTTGCGTGCTGGCACTGGTACACTTGCTACATCTTTTAAACGCACACATCTCTTTATCATCATTCTGAATGGTGAGAATGCAAGCTTCGCTTTTGTCACTTTTTAAAAATCCCAAGAATATTTTGAGATATTCTTAGTAATTTTGGATTGATATCTCTGCTTCTATGTCTCACGGAAATTCCTAAGAAGAACATCATTGAGGAGCCTTCCCTCTTTTAGAACAACTCTAAGCGTGACCATCCATGTGTATTCGGGATTTTGTCCTTTACACAGTGCAGAACCTATGCAGGTAGCAATGCTTGATGAGCGCAGAGGATTCTAAACCAAGGAGGCTTGACTACCCTGATCCATTCCGATCTCTTGTTGGTGTTCGACAAAGTCTTCCACACACTTCTGCTGTCTTAACGTTATGAATGTGGAATTGATGCAAATGCCCTCAGCTGGCTAGAGTCTTATCTCTAAGAGCGGATTTGAGTGGGTCACTTACCATCAATTAAATCAGCCACTAAAATACTAGCCCAGAGGGTACGGTAAGGCTTTTTATTGACTCCAACTTAGTTCAATGTTTATATAGCTCCTCTAATCCTGCTTATATATCTGTTCAGCCGCTCCCACCTGACACAAATGAGCCCACTGACAATAAGAATGTTGTCGGAATTGATGACAAGCCATGTCATTTCCAGACTTCTGTTCCTTTTGGTTATTCATATGGTGACTACAAGGTCGTAGCCATTTCATATCTTCTCAACCAATCTTTCTCTCTTTGTAACTCCCTCAATGAATGAAGTCATGCCTTACGCTGCTGATACATCAGTGTACCTCATTCGCATTACTCAATTACTTCACATTGTCCGAAAACATTGCAGGAAGTCGTCATAATCTCCCATTGGACTTCAAACTCTCTCTGAATTTGTGCTTTCCTCACCATATGACAGCAAGATTACAGGAGGTGCAAAATGCTGCTGCCTGGCTGATACAATATTCCACCAATGGTGTCAGTTCTCCCCATGACTTGCAGTTCCATATTGGCTCTCATTTCAGAAAGATCCGTTCACTGAACAAAGTTGATATACTTATGCAGAAAACTTTGTGCACATCGTCCTTTTTCATGCTTAGATCTACCATGTCTTAACTAGTATGTATCCCTCCTATCAGGAAGGTTGAGCAAGGAGGTCACACTTTCTCCTTGTTAGCTACTAAGCTATGGAATTCCCCCCCTCTCAGCAGCATGCACATGGTAACAACTTCCGTTTGGAAAATCCCAACATCTCTATGGAATTCTGGCTGCAGAGAATAGGGCTTGGGTGATTTGCAACTTCACTTCACGTGAAGCCACAAAACATCACATCTATGATCAAAGTAGCAAGCAAACGGCCCCAAAACTGATGGGGCTACAAGGTAATAGGTTTCCCTGTAGGTATGCCATTGTCTTTCATACTCATCTCTGCCATATCATCCACTATCGTTCACGCAAACAGGCATTTTAAGTGGGATTAAAAGACGGTTGATTTTTTGGCAGTGCTCTTTTTAAATGTGTTCACAGTGGAAGGTGAAACCCATCTAGCTCTCTTTTGGATTTATAACATTACTGCCCAAATCCAAACCTGACTTCCACTGCCCATTGCTTCATCTGTAACTTGGCTGTAAGGTTTAACTAGCACAGAAATTAGCAATGAGGTGAAGGTCTTTGGGATGCAGCAATGCCTGAAATGAAAGGGGGGGGGGGGAGTGAGCGAGCGCATTGACTACCGCCTGAAATGTTAGTTGTGCTGCACGGTTTCCTATGTAAGCGAACAGCTCAACCGGTTAGAATAAACAGATTCTAGGTATTATAGCTATATAGGCTTTCCTAATGGTCATCCAAGTTAGCTGTACCAGGGAGATGGTGCACTAATAGATGCTTTCTAACACAAGACTAGACCTCATGCACTCTTCATAGAGCCTTCACTACCTGTGCACTTATGCGCTTCATAGTCTGTGAGGGTGAAGGAATTGTCACCATTGCTTCTAGTTTCTTTCCTGCTGCCAGTGAGACTGGGACACCAGCAATCGAACTAGACTGCAAAGTGCTCAAGGGAAGGGGAAGTGCTGTATGATGATCTGTGCGCACAAACTCCGGGGACAAAGAACCAATCAGAGAGCTTTACCATTGAGAGCCACTGTCTTTTTATGTGCATAAAACTTACGTGGCACAAACCAAAGATTCTACTACACCCTCCACAACTACTCAGCTAAATTACTCCGTAGAAAAACCTTACCATCTTGTACTCAAAGAACTTTAATTAAATTTAGCATGGCAACCTATCATTGGCACCTTAGTCCACAATGGACACTGCATGCTACATATGGATAGATTGTTAATAAGTAGTAAGAGAAGGTCCTTTCACAAACATGATTATTTTTTTATTGGTGACATTAATGTACAATGGAACATGCATGTAAAAAAACAGACATTCAGTATACCTCTTAGATGTCTAATAGATGTTCAATGCAAAATCACCCAGCAAGCATCAAAATAAAATTGAGAAAATGCCAAATCATCTGATTAGATCTTCACACCCGGTCAGTTGGAGCACACATCCCTAAAATCAGTAAAACGTATTTGCTACACTTACACATTATTGCACAACGCAGACCTGTGTAAGAAAGAACATGTGATGCATAGAAACTGCTGATAAGTGCTAATGCGCAGGTGCCAGGCTCTTTTAGTAGGAAGAATGGAGTAAGACCTATAGAGAGATGGGTACAACTTTCTTGAGTAAAATGGCGGACTCATTTCTGCAGTCTTTGCTTAATTGTGCCAACTTAAGGACGAGGATAGGCTCAGTAGGATAGTTGAGCTACATTTTGCAAAGTACAAAACAGGATAACAAAATTACAGTGCATTTAAAATATGTATAAATATGGCCACTCCACCCCTCCCCCCCCAATCAACACAACTGAACGGCTACTATTTGACTTATAACACTGGGTGTTAAAACGATGCTCTGTGACTAGAAATATTTTAAATCTAGATCTTGTCACACATGGTGGGCCTGCTTTGCTGGGACATCATCGTCCTTCACCAACATTTTGAACATGAGAAGTCAATACTTCTGTGGTCTCTGCTTGACACTCACACCCAAACAAAACCACGCTAACTGACCACCATGGCCGATTCTCATCGAGAAGTAAATCTCTCCCGGACCAACAGAATTCTAAAGACAATACTAGGAATCTTCTGAACCGGTTAATTTTCTGCCTCATGGACATCATATCAGCCAACGATCCATAAGGCCTGAACGGCAAAGATACTCCATCTGCTGAAGGTCTGAAAGGTGAAAATTGGAACTTACTGTATTGTATTTTGCTTCTTGTCTGTCCTATTAATTCGTTATTGTATATTTTGTTTTATTGAAATGCCAAATAAAGCGCTTAAATAAAAAAAACGATATATATATATATATGGGAAACAACCTTTACAACGCAACTTTCACAACGCACTACCATTACAACAAAACTTTTACAACAGAAACATCCATTACAACGCATGCAATTACAACGCAACCATTACAACGCATGACACTACAACGCACACCACTACAACGCATGTCATTACAACGCAGTCATTACAACGCATACCATTACAACGCATAACATTACCATCCAACACTTACCCTACTGTTGCATCCCCTGGAGTTAGAATAGTAATTTTTACCCCTACACTATCCAACACTTACCCTACTGTTGCACCCCCTGGAGTTAGAATAGTAATTTGTACCCCTACACTATCCAACACTTACCCTACTGTTGCACCCCCTGGAGTTAGAATAGTAATTTTTACCCTTACACTATCCAATACTTACCAAACATGCAATGTAATGTTATGCGTTGTAATGGTATGCGTTGTAAAGGTATTATGTGTTGTAATGGAATGCGTTGTAAATGTAGTTTTTAAAATTTCGTTGTAATGGCATGCGTTGTAAAAGTGTGTGTTGTAACGTCATACATCCTATATATATATATATATATATATATTACCTACTGGCGGTCGCCAGTAGGTAGTTATAGTTAGGATTGTTTTCTATAGGAAATCCGCAACATTCTATTGGGAATAACTTTGGCGCCGGTTGAGGAATCTGCCTGTAATTTTCCTTAAATTTGCCTCGCTGCGCTGCGCTCATTCCCTGAAAGTTTGGGGGGGATTCGTCAAGCGGGGCCCGAGATAACAGGGGGGTCCCAAAACGTGTTTTCCCCATGTTAATTTCCATAGGGCGGTTGGACTCACTCTTAGCCCGAACGGCTGAATGGATTTCCACAAAACTTGGCAAAATTGCAGAGACTGGTAGCCCGATGTGCCTTTGCTATGTCTCAAGATATGTGCTCCAGTGGATTTTGAGTAATTTAGGTTCAAAAAAATATATATATCTGGGCGGAGCCTAACCACACATCTGATCTGATTGGCTGTCAGCACTTCATCCAAGAAGTGTTGGCAGCCATCTTGGGACCAATATACATGGTAGCACCTCATTAAAAAGCATTGTAGTTAATAGAGGGTTTTAGGACTTTAGTTACATTATAAATCATTTGTTGATGGTACCATACTCATTTTAGGAATTGTGGTGTGTTCTAAGGTGATTTTACCATGTGAAAAAGCCTTCTGCTGTGATATCATGAATCATGTTTGAAAGAAAACTAATATCTCATGCTTTTCCCACAGTGGTTTGGAAGGGGATCTATAAGCTAAACTGAAAGCATATTTTCTGTAAATTCACATTATCTTTCTCAGTCATGTGAGAATGAAGTCTTACATTCTCAGTAAAACATGTACATCCAACAAGGACAGAGACTGTCAGTTGATTCCTTTGTGTTCTACTGCAGCCTCCTAGAGTGTTCTACAGAACAGCTAGAGCGCTAACAGTCCTACTTATTACAAAGGTATAGCACACCTGAAGCCATCGTGATGGGAATAAAGTGGTAACTCTTAAAACAATTAATTTAAAAAGGAACAAAATGAGGGGGTATATTATGCCATAGAAAGTATTATTAGTGCTGCAGAAAGAAAAATGAGGGCACATTTTGAGTGACCTTCTCAAATCCTCTGCTATTTCATTAAAAAAATCTGACATGCAGTCTCCCAAGATGGCCACCAGAGACAAAAGAGCCCAAATGTAGCCCAAATACCACCCAGATGTAGCCCAAGTATAGCCCAATGACAGAATGTCCCAGAGTGTTCTAAAGAACAACTAGAGCGCTAACAGTCCTACTTATTACAAAGGTATGGCACACCTGAAGCCATCTTGATTGGAATAAAGTGGTAACTCTTAAAACATTTAATTTAAAAAGGAACAAAATGAGGGGGTATATTTTGCCATAGAAAGTATGATTAGTGCTGCAGAAAGAACAATTAGGGCACATTTTGAGTGACTTCTCAAATCCTCTTCAATTTCATTAAAAAATTCTGACATACAGTCTCCCAAGATGGCCACCAGAGACAAAAGAGCCTAAATGTAGCCCAAATATCACCCAGATGTAGCCCAAGTATAGCCCAATGACAGAATGTCCCAGAGTGTTCTAAAGGACAACTGGAGCGCTAACAGTCTTACTTATGACAAAAGTATGGCACACCAGAAGCCATCTTGATTGGAATGAAGTGGTAAGTCTGAAAACATTTAATTTAAAAAGGAACAAAATGAGGGGGTTCATTTTGCCATAGAAAGTATGATTAGTACTTCAGAAAGAAAAATTAGGGATCATTTTGAGTGACTTCTCAAATCCTCTTCTATTTCATTAAAGAAATTCTGACATGCAGACTGAAACATGCACTTTGAATACCAGCAGCAGACTTCCCTGGTGAGCAGTAGCTTTACTACAGTGATCTAATGAGCAACTAGAGTGCTAACATTCAGAATTTATGGCAAATGTGTGACACATCTGAATGCCTTCTTGATGGAACCAAAGTAAACAAGCATTGAAAATGCAATAGATCTCGCCCTCGTTTAAGTTAAAGCCATTCTGTTTGTAATGCGGTGGCTTTTTAGCTTTGCTTTTATTAGTGTTTTTTAAACTTTCATGTAAATAACATGCATCTGTATGCATATATGTATATGTATGCATGCATTTATATTTGTATTTATATAGATATACAGATTATATATGTTTATATATGTATGTATATATATATATACATACACATACATATATATAAATGCATATGCATATATATGCATATATATATGTGTATATGTGTGCGTGTAGAGAGAGGTAGAGAGGTAGAGGTGTAGAGGTAGAGAGGTAGAGGTAGAGAGGTAGCGGTAGAGAGGTAGAGACTAGTAGAGAGAGAAGTAGAGAGAGGTAGAGAGGTAGAGAGTAGAGAGTGAGTAATAGAGAGTAGAGAGTGAGTAGTAGAGAGTAGTAGAGAGCAGTAGATAGAGTAGCAGAGAGTGAGTAGTAGAGAGTAGTAGAGTGAATAGTAGAGTGAGTAGTAGAGAGTGAGTAGTAGAGAGTGAGTAGTAGAGAGTAATAGAGAGTAAGTAGTAGAGTGAGTAGTAGAGAGCAGTAGAGAGTGAGTAGTAGAGAGTAGTAAAGAGTGAGTAGTAGAGAGTGAGTAGTAGAGAGTGAGTAGTAGAGAGTGAGTAGTAGAGAGTAGTAGAGAGTGAGAGAGAGAATAGTAGAGAGTAGTAGAGAGTGAGTAGTAGAGTGAGTAGTAGAGACTAGTAGAGAGAGAGTAGTAGAGAGTGAGTAGTAGAGAGTAGTAGAGAGTGAGTAGTAGAGTGAGTAGTAGAGAGTGAGTAGTAGAGAGAGAGTAGTAGAGAGTGAGTAGTAGAGAGTAATAGAGAGTGAGAAGTAGAGAGTGAGTAGTAGAGAGTAGTAGAGAGTGAGTAGTAAAGAGTGAGTAGTAGAGAGTAGTAGAGAGTGAGTAGTAGAGAGTAGTAGATAGTGAGTAGTAGGGAGTGAGTAGTAGAGAGAGAGTAGTAGAGAGTAGTAGAGTAGTAGAGAATGAGTAGTAGAGAGTGAGTATTTGAGAGTAGTGGAGTAGGAGAGAGTAAGTAGTAGAGAGTAGTGGAGAATATTCCAAAGTTTGGCACAGCACCACTTGCACAATAAGTCCAATTAAATCATATCACTTAGAGTCCTTATTGAAGCGCTGAATCTTGGTGTATATTCAAATGCTTTTATTTTCCTTAAGTTTATGTGCCACAGCAAGCCGAAACGTTTCGTTCTGTACAACAGAACTTCTTCAGGGCGTTCTTATTTCCTTCAAGTTATGTCGGTATCCTGTTGTCATATAACTAGATATTTCTTCCAAATGTTAGACGAGACGTAAGTACATTCTTATTCAAAGTGACTAGGTATCAATTTTACCCACACAATTCGGGCAGACTTGAGTAATTTATAGCATCCTCAAAGTCAGTCTTTCAAAAATTCCAAAGTATAGGACATGATAATCCAAATGTTTCTCAAGAAAAGTCATTTTCAATCGTTCGGAATATCGGTGTTTGGGCAGATATGACCCAGGGACCCCCAGTATGCAAGGGGAATTAGTCCCCCCTCTGCAAATGCGCCAGTGGCCTGCGTTGCATAGAGGTGTAAAAAGGGGCATAGCCTCATTACACCTCTGTGCAATGCAGCCCCCTGGTGCATACTGGAGGTTCCAGGTGGGCTAGTTGGCCCCCAGGGACCCCTAGTATGCAAGAGGAATTAGTTCCCCCTCTTCAAACATGCACGGGGGCTGCGTTGCAGAGAGGTGTAAAAAAGGGTGTGGCCTCATTACACCTCTCTGCAATGCAGCCCCCTGGCGCATACTGGAGGCTCCTGGTGGGCTAGTTGGCCCCCAGGGACCCCCAGTATGCAAGGAGAATTAGTTCCCCCTCTGCAAACGCGGCAGGGGGCTGCGTTGCAGAGAGGTGTAACAAGGGGCATAGCCTCATTACACCTCTGCAATGCAGCCCCCTGGCGCATACTGGAGGTCCCAGGTGGGCTAGTTGGCCCCCAGGGGCCCCCAGTATGCAAGGGGAATTAGTTCCCCCTCTTCAAACATGCACGGGGGCTGCGTTGCAGAGAGGTGTAAAAAGGGGCGTGGCTTCATTACACCTCTCTGCAATGCAGTCCCCTGGTGCATACTGGAGATTCCTGGTGGGCTTTCAGGTCTTATATAGTTAGGAATTAGCATTAAAAAAACCTTTGAAATTCACTGAAAAAAACATAGGTTTCAGGCCTTATATAGTTAGGAATTAGCATTTAAAAAACCTATGAAATTCACTGAAAAAACCATAGGTTTCACACCAGTTATAGTTAGGAATTAGCATTTAAAAAACCTATTAAATTCACTGAAAAAACCATAGGTCTGACACCAGTTATAGTTAGCTGGAAATTTTACTGACATAAAACCATTGAAATTCCCACGTTATAGTTAGTTGGACTCACTATAACTTGCACGCCTGCAATGCACTGCTGATGACGTCACATATTACATCACTCATGACATGGTCAGTGACATCACTCATGACATCACTGATGACACCATCCTTGTGACATAGTGACAGACCTCCTTTCAGTGTAATGTAACCCTTGAAACACATATTCAAAAATAGAAACTAACATTTTCAAAAAAATGGAGATACCCATACCAGTTACAACAACCAATTCTGTAATTCCACCATCTATATACACATCCACTCATTCACCAACAGTTCTATATAGTCACTCATACATATACTCACTCATCATATGTAGTGATACACCTATACATCCTGTTACACACCGACAGTCATCCAAAAGTTACTCACACACATACTCACACATGCAAATAAACTATTGAACATCCATTTATTTGCATATACAACTATACACACACTACCACCTTACTTCTAAGGAAACTTACACATACTTACTCTCTTAAACAATCACTTATAGAAACACATACTTATTTAAACAGGAACTCTTACAATCTCTCACTCTCACATATACTCACTTATATACATCAATACTCACATATACTAGATTAAAACATATGTCGTTACTGATAAAGACACTAGTGAGACAGTCATTCACTCACTAACACACACATATACACACTCATCCACCCATACAGTCCTGCACATATGCTGTCTTCAAAACACATACAAACAGTGAGTCAGTCATTGATGCATCTATGTGCTAAGTAATACCCCCACCAAACCATACAGGCACTCATACTGATACTAAAAAAACATCTAATAACCCATATACACACACATGTAGCTACTCACCAACCCATGCAGCCACTTATACACAAAGTCAAACACTGATTCATATATTTAAATATTTAAACATTACTCGCTAATATATGTATTCACTAAGATATAAGCCAGTTAACCAATCAATTTTTTTTTTTTAAACATCCTTTTAGACACTTATTTAAACATTTATTCTTCCATCGACCTTTACATATACATATATAAAACATATTTATTTTTCAGAAAGACACACATTCACTGGATGGTGTCATCAGTGATGTCATGAGTGATGTCACTGACCATGTCATGAGTGATGTAATATGTGACGTCATCAGCAGCAGTGCATTGCAGGCGCGCAAGTTATAGTGAGTCCAACTAACTATAACGTGGGAATTTCAATGGTTTTATGTCAGTAAAATTTCCAGCTAACTATAACTGGTGTCAAACCTATGGTTTTTTCAGTGAATTTCATAGGTTTTGTAAATGCTATTTCCTAACTATAACGTGTGTAAAACCTATGGTTTTTTCAGTGAATTTCATAGGTTTTTTAAATGCTACTTCCTAACTATAACGTGTTTAAAACCTATGGTTTTTTCAGTGAATATATATATATACATATATATATATATATATATATAAAATTTCTATGGCAAAATGAAACCCCTCATTTTGTTCCTTTTCAAATTAAATGTATTAAGTGTTACCACTTTATTCCAATCAAGATGACTTTAGGTGTGCCATACTTTTGTCATAAGTAAGACTGTTAGCGTTCTAGTTGTTCTTTAGAACACTCTGGGACATTCTGTCATTGGGCTATAGTTGGGCTACATCTGGCTGATATTTGGGCTACATTTGGGCTCTTTTGTCTCTGGTGGCAATCTTGGGAGACTGCATATCAGAATTTTTTAATGAAATGGAAGAGGATTTGAGAAGTCACTCAAAATGTGCCCTAATTTTTCTTTCTGCAGCACTAATAATACTTTCTATGGCATAATATACCCCCTCATTTTGTTCCTTTTTAAATTAAATGTTTTAAGAGTTACCACTTTATTCCCATCATGATGGCTTCAGGTGTGCTAAACCTTTGTAATAAGTAGGACTGTTAGCGCTCTAGTTGTTCTGTAGAACACTCTAGGAGGCTGCAGTAGAACACAAAGGAATCAACTGACAGTCTCTGTCCTTGTTGGATGTACATGTTTTACTGAGAATGTCAGGCTTCATTCTCACATGACTGAGAAAGATAATGTGAATTTACAGAAAATATGCTTTCAGTTTAGCTTATAGATCCCCTTCCAAACCACTGTGGGAAAACCATGAGATATTAGTTTTCTTTCAAACATGATTCCTGATATCACAGCAGAAGGCTTTTTCACATGGTAAAATCACCTTAGAACACACCACAATTCCTAAAATCAGTATGGTACCATCAACAAATGATTTATAATGTAACTAAAGTCCTAAAACCCTCTATTAACTACAATGCTTTTTAATGAGGTGCTATCATGTATATTGGTACCAAGATGGCTGCCAACACTTCTTGGATGAAGTGCTGACAGCCAATCAGATCAGATGTGTGGTTAGGCTCCGCCCAGATATATATATATTTTTTAACCTAAATTACTCAAAATCCACTGGAGCACATATCTTGAGACATAGCAAAGGCACATCGGGCTACCAGTCTCTGCAATTTTGCCAAGTTTTGTGGAAATCCATTCAGCCGTTCGGGCTAAGAGTGAGTCCAACCGCCCTATGGAAATTAACATGGGGAAAACACGTTTTGGGACCCCCTTTTATCTCGGCCCCCGCTTGAGGAATCCCCCCCAACCTTTCAGGGAAGGAGCGGAGCGCAGCGAGGCAAATTTAAGGAAAATTACAGGCAGATTCCTCAACCGGCGCCAAAGTTATGCACAATAGAATGTTGCGGAATTCCTATGGAAAACAATCCTAACTATAACTACCTACTGGCGACCGCCAGTAGGTATATATATATATATATATATATATATATATATATATATATATATATATATATATATATATATATATATATATATATATATATATATATATATATATATATATATATATATATGTTCAGTAGTCTATGATATGGTTCTTTAAGTGGGTATAAAAATGAATTGTAAATTTTAATGCCAACAGTGTGATATACTAAGTCAGTGCTCTCACAGGCAACCTCCCTCTGGCAACCTCCCTCTGGTGCTCCTGCACAGTAAACGCTCAAAGGAAAACTTTGCGATGTGTTGAGTGTAAACTGAAGAAACAACCATCCGAGGTCATCCTCATCATTTAACTTTAAGCCACTGGATGCATATATGAAAAAGATATACTGTTTCAAACTACATGCACTTTCCTTAGAAGGAAACAGAATTTTGCCAGAATTGTCCTAAAGAGCAGTTTAACGTTCCCATACGACAGACTTTCATGCCTTCACACCAGCTGACGAGCCCAGACTTGAAGAACAATTTTTCCCCCAAATTTACCCTAGTAACAAAAGAGATTGACTCCAGCCCCAACAAAAATGAAAGCCTTCCAATCCTCACTCATTTTGGCCATGTGGTACACCTTTGATTCAATCACTCAATAGACATTGAGAAATCAATCACTAAAATAAGGTCATGCCAATTCACCAATGGTTGGATACATCCATATATGATCAAAGATCCGTGAATGTCCTACGGTCTTATAGGCTAAACAGCTTAAATGCCTTTCGCCAAAATGGTGTTGTACTTGACCCTCTCAAAATTGGACATGGGTGACCTCTACTAAAGAAGAAAGATTCTTACCATAACTAAACAGACAATTTCACAAAAATTCCATGCCTCCCAAATGTGTGGCTATTAAACTCAATCAGTACCAGCGGCAGCCGGCATGGCTCACTGATGGGGGGGGCGGGCACGGGGTTCATGAAGGGGGCCACGGGAGGGGCGGAGCTGGTGGTGTCAAGCGGGGACCGAAACAATTTAAAAAAAAAAAAAGCAAAACTTACATCAATGGGTCCCGCATCTTATCTGTTTCTGCTCTCCTGTTCTCTTGCCTCCGACAGGAACAGGAAGCAGGCAACCAGACTCCCTCTCCTAAGCCAATCACAACACTGCAATGGCAGGTTTGTGATTGGTCTAGGCAAGGGCTGGAGGGGTAGGCATGTTCTCCATGCAGGCTGTAATGCAGCCTCCATGGAGAACAGGGAAGTGCGCATGAATGCTTTGAGTGGCCCGAGAGGGCTGACCAAACTGTCATTGCGCACTTTGATGTGGGCATACCACTCCTCCCGTGCCCTGCTCGGAGAGCAGAGCAGCCCCACCCACCCGCCCGCCGCAAAGCAGCAGGACACGTCAGGAAGCATAAAATGATAACTTAAAAGTTATTATCATTTTATATTTCTCTTCTTTACACTGCTTAAAAGCAGTGGGCGACACACCTCTGCCATAGCGGAGGAGCTGCCCCTGATCAGTACAACAAGAAACAAGAACAATCACATTCAAGGATTCTTTCAATCAGGATATAAAGCTCATCACAGCACCACATTGAAGCCCAATCAATATTATGGTTGACTCTTCAGCTCGTTTTACACAGGAAAGACACAGGAAATAACCAACCTATTCTCACTGAGTGAACTTGACATTCTCCTCAATCTTCCATTTTAGTACACCGGCTTACAAAACAGTGCTGTGAGCTGGTTATGGAGCAACCTCTTGAACCTATTTCACCAAGTCATTCCTCACCTTTTTGTATGGGGCAGTTCTCTATGAGAGACCCCGGAGCAATGCCCCTAGGCAGTTTGGTTCAGAGACAAGGGCGCTGCACCAGGTGACTCCTGAATTGCTGTCTAAAGCACTATGTGAACATACGTGCCCTCTAACGGGAGATTTGGATAGCGACCTGGAAGTCTTGCAGGCCTGGCTTGAGGATAGGCTAAACGACCTGGCCCCTGTCAGACCTCCTCGACCATTACCTAAACGGGTTTCTGCCCCGTGGTTTACTGGTGCGCTGCTTGCTTCTCGCAGGCAGTGCAAGGTGGCGGAAAGGACCTGGCGCGCCCAGTATAACCTAGAGGCCAGACTCGAATATAGGACTAGGGTCAAAGCCTACCACCGAGCGATTCTTGCTGAGAAGAAAAGCTATTTTGCCAGGAGGATCGAGGATGCCTCGAACTCCTGTAAGGAGATCTTTACGATCGTTAGGGAATACATCGCCCCGCGGTCGAACGTGGCCCAGTCTGCTCCCACTCAGAAGTGGGCTTCGGATCTGGCATGCTTCTTCACCGCAAAGATCAAGATGATACAGGAGTCTTTTCCACCGTGGCCGGCGGGTCCCCTGCCTGGCCCCGAGGCTGACCCTGCTCCATCGATCCCCTCGGGACCTGTCCTGTCAGACTTTCCGCCTATATCAATTGCCTCATCCTTGGCTCTTTTGGCCAATCTTAAATCTGGATCACCGCTTGATCCTTGCCCGGCCAAATTTCTGGCGAAGATGGCGGAGGTAGTTAACCCGCTGGTCAACCCTCTCCTGAATCGTTCTCTCAGCCAAGGTGAGGTCCCTTTAACGTGGAAGCAAGCCATGGTCATTCCCCTCATCAAGAAGCCCGGTCTGGCTCCTGAGGTCTTGGCTAATTATAGGCCGATTTCTCTTCTTCCGGCTTTAGCCAAGACCTTGGAGAAGCACGTACACAGCGTGCTCTCCAATTTTTTGGAATCCAACGCCCTGCTTCACTCCACTCAGTCGGGCTTCCGCCCTAATCTGAGCACGGAGAGGGCGCTGCTGGAGGTATCTGAGGCCATCAAGGAGACGCTAGATTTGGGTGGGAGAGCTATGTTGATCATGCTCGATCTGTCGGCGGCCTTTGACACCGTCCCCCATGAGGGTTTGCTCATCAGACTTCATGAGATCGGTCTGAGGGGGACGGTGTTCAGCTGGTTCACATCTTTCTTAGCTGGTCGCCGACAGTCGGTCTGGGTTTCCTCAGCCTCCGCTGAGATGCCGCCACTGGGAGTCGGAGTCCCGCAGGGCTCTGTATTGAGCCCGACTCTGTTTAACATCTTTATGACCCCTCTGGCGGCTCTGGCTGAGTCCTTTGGAGCCCAGATCGTATCCTACGCGGATGACACCCAGCTGCTCTTCACCTGCCGGAAAGGGGAGGATTTTGACGGAGAGAGTATCCGTGAGTGCCTTGGGGCTGTTTTCAAATGGCTCCAACTGAACAGCCTCAAGTGCAACTCAGATAAGTCGGAGGTACTCTTCTTCGGCTGTCAATCCGACCCGGACTGGCAGGTGTGGTGGCCGGCGGACATGTCTCCTCCGAGGCAGTCATCGCAGCTAGCGAAGAACTTGGGGGTCAAAATTGACAACGGTCTGACCTTAAGATCTCAGATCCTCGCCCTTACGGGCACATGCTTTGGACTTCTCCGCATGCTTCGGAAGTTTTTTCCGTTGCTTTCTGAGGATCACAGGAGGATTACGGTGCAGGCCTTGATTGGTTCAAGATTGGACTATGCTAACATCTTATATCTTGGCCTGCCCGAATACCTCTTGCAACGGATGCAGGTGGTCCAGAATGCGGCGGCCCGTGCCATCTTTGGTCTGCATAGGCGAGCTCATTTTTCAAGCATATTGCAATCGATTCACTGGCTGCCTATCCGGCAGCGGATAGTCTTCAAAACCTTGACCCTCGCGCATAAGGCCTTCTATTCCACCGGGGCTAAATACCTGCAGAGGAGGCTTAAGCAATATCGTCCTTCTCGATCTCTGAGATCAGAATCGAAACTTCTCGCCATTGTTCCCCGTGTGAGGAGGGTCCGTTTAGGAGGCCGCTCCTTTATGTTCCGGGCCCCTCAGCTTTGGAACTCTCTGCCCCTCGCGTTACGTAGCAATTCAAACTTGCTATCTTTTAGGAAGGGCCTAAAAACCTGGCTGTTTGCCTCTTAGATTTTATTTTCCTTTTCTCCCTTCTTTTACTGTGTTGTGTTTGCTTTTCAGGATGTTAATAAAGCGCCGGGACACTCTTCTGAGTAGCCGTGCGCTATAGAAGCCACAAAATAACATAACAAAATAACATAACATAACATGTTGGCCCCTTCCTTTTAACCTTTATGTTGAATCTCTAGGTGAACTCCTGTTGAAACACAGTATCTCATTTTCACCCATACTCACATCTTTCCCGGTTATAACTGAAAACAGATTGCCCATATCAATATCAGAAACACATATCAGAAACACAAACCTCGATTCAAAATATAAAAGTAAAATGCAACCCACAGAAACTCGATTCTTAGTTTTTTTCCTTAAAACAAAACAAGAAAACTGTGAAATACCTTCTGACTGGATTGAACACCTCAACAAAATTGAGATCACTCCTGAACCATCTCTTTTGCAACAATTCTCTGTCATTTTAGACTTAAAACTAAACCTCAGCTCCAACATAAAGGCTGTATTAAAGTACATCAATCACCAAGTCAAAATTATATGCAACATTAGGCATTTTCTTGCCAAAGCAGATCAGAAGATGAGAGTTCAAGCCATGTTCATGTTCAGAATAGAATACAACAGCACATCATATATAAGACTTGCTTTGCTCCAATAAAAGCACTTTGAAACCTTTTGCAATTAACACCTCAGACCTGCCATCACTCAAGTGGTTGCGTCTAAAGTCAAAAAGCGGACGCAAGACCTCACGCATTACCTACAAAACACTGAATGTGACTACTCCAAATTACTTGGCGGAGAAACTGACCATAGCGTTAGGAAGCAAGTGCCTTCAAGGAAAGTTGTTTTTACAATGTGGCCTTTTCAAGTACAAACAAGCATTTACAATGCAACGGTTTCACCTTTGCAAAAGTTAGAGCTATTGGCATTGTAAATGACAACATTTTTATTTATGTGTTGGTTTTGAAAACAGATAAATAAATGGCATTGTCATTTACATTGCCAATAGCTTAATCTCTCGCAAATGTGAGACCTATTGTACCCTACTGGACGAGCTCAGCAGACAGCAATTACTATCACACACATACACCCAGAGCCACAGACACCCAGAGCCACACACACACAGCCAGCCACACACACCCAGAGCCACACAGACACACACACCCAGAGCCAAACACACACACACACACAAAGCCACACACACACACACCCAGAGCCACACACACACACCCAGAGCCACACACACACACACAGAGCCACACACACACACCCAGAGCCACACACACACGCCCAGAGACACACACACACACACCCAGAGACACACACACATTTCTGAACTGTCCAGGCTTTCCAAACTAAGGGATGCCTTTTTTTTGTTTCCTCAACACCAACTAATTAAAATTGAATACGGATATTTACAAAAATATATATTTTCTGGGTGCTGGTAACCGCACAACCATATTGTTTATATTTATACACACTCACTTTCCAGAATAAAATGGCAGCCTCCAAACTGGATACAAATAACAAGCTTTCGTATAAAACTTAAATTATGAAATACATACAAGAACAAATTAAAATATATGGTATTTGGGGTGGAAACAATGTAAGTTAAAAAAAATTACAAAACAAGTAAAATAATATCCCAATATTGTAACCAAAAATAACATGCTAGATGTAAGTTAACTCCTATAAACTTCGACCAGATAGTGTTTGATAACAAGACACAGAATGCAATAGTGCAAGCCAAAATGCAATCCATATAACTCATACCAATTAGCGATATATATATATATAAATATATACATATATATATATATATATATACACATATATATATATATATATATATATATATATATATATATATAAATATATATATATATATATATATATATGTATATATATGTATATATGTATATATATATATATATATATATATATATATATATATATATATATATATATATATATATATATATATATATATATATATATATATATTATATTAGCCACGTCGTTAGACAAAATCTAAGGCACAGCAACGTAACATCACATGTGAGAATTGTTCATAATGCTCTTCATCGTGGCATTTGACTCGACAGTGCTGAAAACTACAGGAAAGAATAGCATACATTTAAATAGCTGTCATTTAGGTCTGCATCTGCAACAAGAATTGCCTTACTAACAACTGTAATCATTGAAAACCGTTCAGACTCTAATAAATTACACAACACCACCAAAGAGGAGATAAGGTGACACTACATTCTGCTACAAGGCTTAACATTTTTACAACCTTGATTCCCATTGGCCCGTGACACCCCTTGTCCGGTCGGAGGATAGCTAAGTGGGTTAATGTGCATGTATTACAGATCTTTAGGAGTCAACTACAAATCAAGGGCAGGGGCCATAATTCAGCCCCGGCGATGCTGGGCAGTGACTACAAATCACCCCCAGCCATATGCAGGCCAATGACCATCGACAACAAATCATCCCCAGCCATATGCAGGCCAGTGACTACAAATCACCCTCACCCTTGCAGGCCAGTGACTACAAATCACTCCAGCCACATGCAGGCCAGTGACTACAAATGACCCCAGCCACATGCAGGCCAGTGACTACAAATCACCCTCAGCCATATGCAGGCCAGTGACTACAAATCACCCTCAGCCATATGCAGGCCAGTGACTACAAATCATCCCCAGCCACATGCAGGCCAGTGACTACAAATCACCCTCAGCCATATGCAGGCCAGTGACTACAAATCACCCTCAGCCATTTGCAGGCCAGTGACTACAAATCATCCCCAGCCATATGCAGGCCAGTGACTACAAATCACCCTCAACCATATGCAGGCCAGTGTGCTACGGGCGGCCCGGGCGGCGGGTCCCCTGCAGGTGGAGGACCAACAGGTCATGGTGTTCCCAGACTATGCCCGAGAAGTTCAACAGCAGAGGTCTGCCTTTCTGGACGTTAAGAGACGCCTCCGCGCGAACGATATCCAATACTCCTTACTGTTCCCGGCCCGCCTCAAGGTGCTACACAAGGGAAAGGCCTTATTCTTCACCACTGCGGATGAGGCACAGGACTGGGCTGAGTTCCACTGTCCGCTGATCCCCAAAGCCGGGCCCCAACGGGATCACACCAGCTATTCACGTCGATCCAGGAGACGGGACACGAAACGTACCCAGGCGGGCCCATCCAAAAGCCAAGCATCCTCCCCCTCGGGCTCACCCGACCTTACGCAAATCGTATGGGAGAGACGAGACGCTTTGAAAGCGGTGGCTGAACTACACCTCTCTCCCCTTGCACCGGACCTGGAATGCCAACCGCATCTGTTCACCCCTGAGAAAGACCGAGACAGCGATGGCACAATGTCGGGGTTTGGCCCAATTTCTTCCCCTCTCATTGTCCCACACACGATGGACGCTAACCTGACTGGAAAACCCGGCACCTCTTCCTGATGGGTGAAATGACGATTAATGTATCCTCTTTTCTTGGTCACTGTATGTGCTGTTTGTGAGCCAAAGCTGCATAACAAATTAGCTGTGTGCGCTCGCGCGCGATAGACACATCTCCTACAAAAGCCCGATCCGCGCACAAGCCCGGCGGTAACACATGCTGCCACCCCCGCAGAATTCTGTTATATTTCTCCCCTAGTGGGACATTAGTTTGGATATGCCACCCCCGGTGAAATATCCCCTGTATTGGGACTGTTTCCCACCCTTGGTTCTACCTGTTTTTACTCCCGACAGTTCCCCCCCCCATACTTACGGAAGCATGGCGCGCAGGAGCAAATGCGAGACACATGACCACACTGTCCTCGGGGGCTGCAGGGGGGCCCCGATCGCATGCACGATCCCTTAGCAATGATGGCTCCTCGTTCGGACGTTAATGTCCTCACACTAAATGTACGGGGCCTCCACACGCCCAGTAAACGCTACTCAGTCTACTCCTACATAAAGCGCATGACAGCTAGTATTGCTCTTTTACAAGAGACACATATTACCGCTACTGAACTAGGCCGATTACAGGCCAAATGGAGGGGGACCTTTTGTGCCACGACATACTCAGCATTTGCGCGCGGCGCCTTAATATGGGTTAGGCCGGGAACCCCCTTCCGAGCACTCAGACGGGTGGTGGACAAGGAAGGCAGATATGCACTACTAGAGGGACTCTTAGATGGACAGGGGATCCTCCTTGGTAGCATTTACGCCCCTAATACTGAGCAGGATAAATTTTGGGATCACCTTACAGGAGTATAGGCCCAGTTCACTGCCGTTCCTTGGGTCTTAGGGGGTGACTACAACTGCACGTTGGACCCCACTTTGGACCGATCACACCCCCCCCAGCATGCTCCCCAGTCCCCTGGCAAGCGAAGCTATTCAGAGCGTGGGCCACGCACTGGGCGCTCACTGACGCTTGGCGACACTTATATCCTCATGCCCGCATTTATTCATTCCACTCGATACCCCACAACCTCCGGGTCCGCCTGGACAGATTCTTATGCTCTGCACCGATCCTCCCTAAACTAATCTCTTCGTACTACCTGGGCCGGATCATCTCGGACCATGACTCCCACATATTGCGCCTGACCTGGCACCCCCCGCACCCGCCTGTCCCCACTTGGCGACTCCCTAAGGACTGTTTGACAGACCAGGTATTCAGGGACTCACACAAGAACAGCATACAAGACTACTTTTCACACAATGCGAACACGGCATCGTCGGCGTTGGTGGAATGGGATGCGTTTAAGGTGGTGGCACGAGGGGAATGCATCAAACAGATCGCAGGGGTTCGTCGCACATTGGAGCAGACACTCTCAACCACGGAACGGCGGCTAGCTGCACTCACTAAACAAACCAATAACTCAGAAGAACACGCCGCGCTCACAGCCGAGGCGAAGTCAACATACCAGGCGGCTTGTGCTGATCTCAGGAAATATAATTTCAGCGCCTATGCCACCAGAGTCCATAAAGACAGGGACAAAACAGGAGCGCTGCTGGCCTGGATGGCGAGGCAAGACACCGAGATCAAACCGATCACAGACGTCATCAACCTAGAGGGTGTGCTAGTGCGATCTCAAGCTGAGATCCTCCTGGCGTTCCAACGCTATTACGCTAAGGTGTACGGGGCCTCACCCCGGTTCTCCCCGTCGTTCGTGGATCATTGTCGTTGCCCACGATATTGGATGTTGACAAACGTACGCTCGACACTAAAATAGCGCCCTCAGATATCACCCAAGCACTGCGTGCCTTGTCTCGTAATAAAGCCCCGGGTTCAGACGGCCTCCCGCTAGAATACTACTTGACATTTTCCTCCCTAGTGGTCCCTCGCCTGGCTCAGGTGTTCGCAACGGCCCTTGATCTAGGAGTGTTACCCTGCTCATTGCGAGAATCAGTGATCGTTACCTTCCCCAAACCACACAGAGACCCACACCACATGGGCTCGTACCGCCCCATCACGCTCCTATCGGCGGACTGTAAGGTCCTCGGGAAGATACTGGCTGACAGATACGCCCGGGTCGTATGCCCACTGATCCACCCCGACCAGTGCGGATTCGTTCCGGGGAGAAACACCTCACAGAACATCCGCCGAGTCTTCCATGTCCAGGACCAGGTGCGGGACAGATTCCCTCGTGCCGCCTGCCTCATCTTAGATCTGGAGAAGGCGTTCGACACCCTCACCTGGCCGTACCTGTTCTCGGTCCTACGCCGTCTCAACATTGGCCTGATACTCACGGCATACACACGCCTTCTATACACCGATCTGACGACACGCGTCCGGATTGGGAAATACATTTCGCCTGCATTTGCGGTCTGGCGAGGCACAAGACAGGGGTGCCCCCGTCACCTCTTCTTTTCGCCCTGGCCGTCGAACCGCTGGCGATCAGACTGCGTCAGGAGGGACTGCACTGGGGCATCCCGCTTGCGGACGTCACACACTGCGTCTCCATGTATGCAGATGACCTCCTCATCTATGTCCGGGACATCGAAGTTGACCTTACCCCCTTAGGGGTGACGCTCACTGAGTTCGCAGATGCCTCGGGACTCCGAGTGAACTGGGACAAGTCCACGATCTACCCCTTCCACCCGGACTTGCCACCCCGTGACGTTAAGCTGGGGACTCATAGACTCTCGTGGTCCGCGGAGGCCCCCCTGTACCTCGGGGTCCGCCTGTATCACTCTCCGGCTGACATCTTCGACGGTAATCACCGCAGAGTGCTCGCTGGCCTTCGCTCGGCTGTTGCCTTCTGGACCAAGCTCCCACTAGCCCCGATAGGGCGGATACCCTGGCTAAAATGGTGATGCTCCCCCGACTCCTCTATCATTTCGCTAACCTACCAGTGGTGCCACCTAGGTCCTTCTTCCGAGACCTCAACTCCCTCCTGGGCACCCTCATATGGGGCTCCGGTCGTCACAGAGTGGCCCTGAAAACCCTCCAACTCCCCACAACACAGGGCGGGCTCGGAGCTCCCTCCTTTGAGTCCTATTTCCTGGCAGCGCAGCTCCAATGGCTGTCGTATTGGACGGCGGACCGACATACCCGGGAGGCTTACACCCCGACCGGCAGAGTCACGACCCCGGAACTTACCCGTCTTCTCCTCCCGGGCACCAAACCACGAAGTACGTACCCCCTCCAAGTCGCGATAGCGCGTCAATGCATAATGCGGATCCACCGGATATCCCCCGGGAGGACCCCGTACTCCCCGTTACTACCGCTGGTTGGCTGCCCCAGGCGGGACTCCTTTTTCTCGGCTCCTATGCTCGCCGAATGGACGCACTGCGACATCACGGACATGGAGTCGCTCTTTGAGGACGGTCAGCTGAAATCGTTCGACCGGCTGGTCGCTGAGTTCGCACTCCCCCCAGGTCAGTTCCTCAGATACCGACAGCTGCTCGAGGGTTTCCGTCCTTATCAAAATCTCCAGGCCGGCGAACCTGACACACATCCAGTTATACACACTATCCTGCATATGGGAATGGGACGCCACTTAGTCACTTGGCTATATAAATCGATCCAAGAACTCTCATACGCCCCCCTGGCGACCCTGCGAGCCACATGGGGGAAGACATCGGGCGCGCATTACATGATTCGGATTACTTGAGGCCCCGAAACGAGTCTCTAGGAACGCCCGTTTCAAAAACATCCAATACTACATACTACACAGGGCATACCTCACACCGGCGCGACTGCAACATTTTTATCCCACAACACAATTCCTATGCCCCAGATGTCATTCCCCCGATGCCGATTTCCGCCACATGTTTTGGAGCTGCCCCGGCCTCCAATCCCTATGGCAGACGGTACACGACACACTGAAAGACCTCACAGGCCTCGCAACCCTGGCCTCTTGGGAATCCAGCGCGCTAGGCATTTTTCGCATCTCTAAACGGGTCCCAGCGCACAGACGCTTTGTATCCTTAGCGCTGCTACTGGCGAAAAGATGTATAGCTATGCATTGGCGATCTCCGGAAGGTCCCCCCATAGCGGCATGGACAGGGGCAGTCTGTAAGTGGGCGGCGGCCGAGGAAGATGCCCTTCGGGAGGAGGAATCCAGGGGCGCACGTAAACATACCATCTCTATGGAATGGGCCATGCTCCTCCATAGCTTCCGGCAGTCCTTGCGCACTGATGACCCGCCCACGCCTACACCTTTCCCCCCCCAATCACGGACCCGACTGTTCCCCTCCCTCCCCAGCCAACCTACCTGAGTGAACCCATAATCCTTGACTGATGCCCTTATTCTTGTGCCGGACTCCGGTACTCCACGCCCCCCTCGTCAACGCCCCGCCCCAATGTCGGCCGACCCGCTACCCACATGCACGGGACACCTCCACCCTTTTGGCCGCTCTACCTCACTGTGAGCGACTACTATGGACCCCCTTGCCACCCAACGCCCGACACCTGTCTCCTTCTGCTATGCTCTTGCTACCACCTACATGCTCCCTCCCACAGTTCAGTCCCCCCCAGTTACCTGGCACCACCGCTATGCGAACTATACAGGCCCTGATCCAAAGACCCCTCTGGCGGGGACTTACATGTCTATTATTAATCTTCTTTCTCCCCTGCGGAGCTGGTTTCCTGTATCCTAGCCTGAATACTTGTTTGATTGGTCTGTAATGTTAAGTGGATGAAATGCCAAATTACACAGGTTTATGTACAGAAAAGTTGCGCGAACGGCTGACCACGGCTGAATGTTGACGCCACGCCAGCAGCAGATCTACCCTGTACTCATGCTTGATGATGCAACTGAGAGAGCACAAATCTGAAAAATGTAGAAGTGCACCATATTTACAAGCACGTTGTATTAGTTTAGAATAGAATACACAAGAGTGTCAAACCTATAGGGTGAAGAGATATATATAAGTGTTTAATTAGAGTAGGGATACATATATCAGTGTGAAAAACTAATGTAGAGATTTGTAGAAATGTTAGAATGATGTTGGAGTCTCACGTTATGAGGCTGTGTGAAAAAGAAATGTAATTCTGCAAACCATGGAAATGTGTAGGCCACATAGCATTTCACAAGAAACGAAAGATGCTGCTACACTTTTAAGTAACTTGGATTCTAATGTCATTTTACTGCAAAGTATTATTAATCATAGAATTGAAATAATGTTTTAAATAGATGTGTTACATTATAGTAATGTGTGTTGGTTAGAATACTGTTTAAACAAAGAAATTAAATGTGCATATGGCAGAGGCCCGTTTCATGTAATTTTAGCAGGCCTGAATAGATAAAATTGCTTCTTTGATCTATATGTGCTCGTTAGAGAAAAGTCGTGCTAGACACTAACTGTAAATTCTGTTACATAGTTTACGACTTCAAGATATGGTGGAGGCCGGAATTTGGGGCCTATATAGAAAAAGTGTCTTTTGCAGGTGCGAGGGGGCTTAATCAGAAAATGATGAATAGGTTTTGTTCAAGAGACGCCAGGCACCGGCCTGTAGGAGTCTTCAGGAATTTCTAGGGGGTACCGTCTTGCCGGAGAGAAGCCTGGGAAGCAAGGTCAACTTTAACGAAGGGTCCCGAGGAGTACCAGCATGGAAGTTGCCGCCAGAACCAACACCACGTGAGAGGCGTCTCCAGGGGCGTTCCTATTGGAAAAGTGATTTTGTATTAGGGACAGCACCCCGGGGTGGAGTTGAAGCAGATGATCTGAGGAACCTAAGAGAGCGGATGGGTAGGCAGATAGGGAACTGCAGGACTTCGACTTTGAGACAAAGACTAAGGGAAGTGTGTGATCTTCTTTGGAAGTCACCACGGCTGACACCTTTTTAGGTAAAGATCTTGTTAAGTAGGGATGTCACTTAGTCTAGTGTAGGGACAGTCTAACCTGAACTTTTCCTTTCTGTAAATGACGCATAAGCTACAGCTTGTGTCCATGTTGGCAACTTTAATGCTTTTTTTGAATTTGTTTTAGTGATATCTTTCTGCCGACTAAGAGCATATAGAGAATTCTTGTTTGTATTGATTCCTGTATATCTTTTGAACCTCATTCTGAGGTGCTTGTATCTCCAGATAGCTTTGGCTTTATAATAAACTTTTAAACCTTTTCCAGTGGTAAGTGGTTCTTTAGAGTGGCGTAAGTTCTTTCTTGATTAACCCAGTAGTAGATTGCCTTTTACTCAATGACAGGTACCAACGATTTAGTCGACCTGAATTGGGATCTGGATTAACAGCAATAGACCAGAAATCCCGCGTTAGCAGTTGGTAGCAGAGTGAGGATGGTTACCTTCTTGAGGAAGGTGATCTAGACTAGGTTAGTTTACCCAAAGGTCCCTAGAGATCGAGAGGTGGCCTGCCGAAGAAGGTGCTGACGGCGCGAGAGAAAAGCAGCAGTATCGGACGAGAGTGAGTATAACAAGGGTCATGCGTGAACAGATTGCGGTGTTTTGTGTTGTATTTGTATTGTAATGTCATGCGGAGTTGAATGCCTGTAGTGTGATTGTGAGAAGGTTGTGAGCGCGCGCAACCTGGTAAAATCTTAAGTTCGGGGTAGAGCTTAAGTGGTTCGGGTGTATCGAACATCCAGAGTAATTGTCGACCAGAGTAAGGAGGTCATGAGGTACCATTGACCGCCGCAGGACCGAGATAGGGGGAGTGTAAGAGTGAGTGTATGAGTAACGGACGCTGGTCGAAAGTTACTGTGTGTAAGTAACCTATCAGAGAAGGCGATTGTCTGGACGTAAACGGAAAGACATTTCGTCAGTCAAGGTGACAATTACAGATAGACTGTGGGCGTACAGTCAAGAAAAGTGATCGCTTGGACGGAAGTAATCATTTTTCGGAGTATGAATGGGACGCATGCATGACCGCGGAGACGAGCTGAGTAAGGAGGGGAACTGCTGCGAAGGGGGACGAGTGACGTCAGCGAGAGCCGCGCTGAGATAGGCCGGTTAGTGAGAAGCCGTGCTGTGATAGGGCGGTTGGTGTGACGTCAGTGAAAAGCTGCGTTGTGATAGGGCAGTTAGCGAGAACCGTGCTGAGATTGGTGGATTGTCATTAGGAAGTAAACAAACGCGGAGAAAATAGAAATTCTGTAGGTTTTGAACATGAAGTGTTTTAAATGTTTGAGAGGGATTTTTAAGAGAAAAAGAAGGAACTCTTATTACGGGGAAGAGGCACCGCCAGAGGGTACACCAGCTTACTATATGGCAACGAATGTTGGCTTGCATACTATACTATGGATTAGTGAATGGAGCAAGATTTCGGAAGGGAATGAGGAACTGACGTTTCCTAAGTATGGAACGTGTAGGTTAGAGGCTTTACATCGGCTGAAAGCAATTATGTCCTCATTAAATCCTTCGCCTAGACCAACACAGTTTGAGGCCCTTAATGCGTGGATTAGGGCGGCACACGATAGAAATTTGAACAGGCGCCAAGAAAGGTTGAAGCGATCAGTAAGGGCAGTGCGAGATGCCCAATGGGATGCAGACGCCAAGAGATGGAGGGTACAGGCTATTGAGGTGGACAAGTTGTACCCAGTGAGAGAGGTGGCAGGAGAAAAGAGGCTCATGGAAGAGGATGAGGAGAGCGAGTCGGAGGACAACTTGATAAATAGATTGCTAATAGATAGACCGCCTCCGAACGTTGGGGAGACAGAAAGTAACGAACTCCCAAGGGGAGCTGGGGCTGCCATAGAGGGGTATAGACCACTCCCTATATCGGAGTGGACACCTACCAAAGGTGAGGAGACACCTCAACCTAGTACAGTACAGAGTGTAGTCGGAAGGTTTGTGGTGCAGAAGGTACCGGAAACTGAGAGGGTGGAGTCTTATGGGTTGCCAGACGCTCTACGAGTACCCGTTACCATAGGTCCTATAGTATCGATTTACAACCCCGAGAGAGACAGAGAGGAAGGACAGATGCGGCTAGACAGAGAAAGAGTTGAAATGGAAAGGAGAAATAACATGACAAATGCCTGGAGGCAATTACCAGGACCAGTGACGTGGAGCACCCCATTTGATTCAGCAGTGGGTCCCGCAGAAGAACAGGGGGGTCAGAGAGGACCGATGGACCTGAAGGGACCACGGCCGAAATCCTTTAAGGAGCTGAGAGCTGACTTGAGAGAATGGGATGGGTCCACAGAAGCACCAGCCCACAGGTCGAGAACAGGGGCTGACTGGGGGAGTCGAGGCAACGGAACATTGTCTCACTGCGGGGCTAGCGCAAGCAGTCAGGAGTGGGATGGTAACAGCTCGGAGAGTAGAGGAGTTATACGTCATATAGACGGTGGAAATGGGCAGGAGAGAAGGGAGAGAAGTACAGAATGTGGGGAGACGTCCCGTCTCATTACAAGTGAGGGAGACCGAAGGACACAAGAATACAAGGATAGGTTTAGATGTACTCACCATGCACCTAATGATAATGTACAGCACTGGAGTCGTGGGAGCATGGGGAACAGTGAAGGATCTTGCCATGGGTCGAGAGATCAGAGACCACCGGCAAATGATGAAGAAAGGGGGAATAACGGAATGTCTTACCATGCATCTAGGGAAACCATGCAGGATGGGACTTTTGGGATTATGAGAAATGGGAAAGTGTTTCACCATACACCCAGGGAGGATGGAACTGCATGGGACCTGGAGAGATGGGAACATGGGAGGACTCCCCGTAACTCGCCTGAACCTAGACGTAGGACTCGGAGCTGGGATGGGAGAGATGTGAATGGACCCCCTAGAGCTAGCATACTGAAAGCTGCAGTAAAGGCCAGAAGACTTGATGTCACTAGTTTGAAAAATGATCTGGACGAGATAATAGATGGGACGTTAGCCTTAGAAAGGATTGACTTGTACGAACAAGATGAGTTACTGTTTATAGCAAAGGATATTACCCGAAAGGCAAGAGCAATTCATGAGAAACTGTCTGAATTGGCAGAGAAGTATATGGTAGACTTGTCCAGAACAAAGACATTACAGAGTAACCATAGGTTGCAGTATTCAGACCAAGACTTAGATGAGAAGAGAACTACAGGATTAAAAACACACATAAGGGAGCTGATAACAGGAATAAGAGCGTGGAGAGATCTGGACAAATGGGAAGAGAGGTGGTCCAAAAGGGGTACTGTCAGACGGAGCACGAGTGTGATGTCTCCGGAAGGAAGGGTAATGCAGATGGAGGCATATCCTTTGAGAGAAATATCGAATGGGAACTATGTACATGTGCCCTGGAGTAGAGGAGATTTGGCTGCATTTACCAACTCATTTCCGAAGTTAAGGGACAATCCGGTTGAGTGGTACAAGCAGGTAGAAAGGTTTGTGAAGATCTCGAAGGTATTGTGGATTGATTTGAACACCTTGTTTGACATTGTGGTGCCAGGAGATTTGTGGACAGCATGCAAGACTAGTGTTGAGTGGCCAACGGTAGAACCAGAAAGGAATGCTGCTACAAATGGACCGTCTGAAATTGTAATGTTGAAATACGATAGGGTAATGACATGGCTGAAGGAAAAGGTGCCACCACAAGACATAGATTGGGTAAAAATAGACCGAACAAGACAAGAACCAAAGGAGACAGTCCATGAGTATTATGAGCGATTGCTGAAAGCATTCAAACAATACAGTGGACTAGATGTAATGGACCCCAAGGATATAGGACAATTTGTATCAAAGTTCGTTTTGGGGTTGAGACCTGATATTTGTCTGATGATTCAGCAGCATTTAATTTGTTGGCAAAACAAACCATTGGATGAGATTTTGAGATACGCAAGATACTGTAGTGATGAGATAGAGTCCAAAGCAAAAAAATTAAAGGAATAATTGATGGTAGTGCAGATGCAATCAGCTGGAAAGGGTGGACAGCGCCAACTGGGAACAGGGACAATGGGACGAAAACCAAACGGACAGAATAGAGACAGCGAAGACAACCCGAGACCTCGAATAGACCTTGCTACGTTGAAGAAAACGACAAAGTGTCATCAGTGTCACCAGGTGGGACATTGGAGACGCGAGTGTCCCTATAACCCTGAAAATGGAGAGATAGAAGTAGAGGAGGAAGTTCAGGAGGCTCCAGTTCAAAGGGTGACAGTGTCAAGAAGTAATGCGGCCAAAGGGGGGACTTCGGCTCCACGAGCCCAGTTCCCTCAGCCACCAAAGATTACGACTGGAGCGAAGGTCTATAGACAAATGCCTTTGTTCACAGTTAAAGAAGAGTGTTACTACGTTGATCCCTTGACGGGACAACGTGTAAGCAAAGAAGAGGACTGTACCCTCGGGGCAGTTCTGGAAGTGGATCAAAGAGGACCATTTGTTGAGGCTGAAGTGGCAGGATGTCCCACAACATTCTTGGTGGATACCGGAGCTACCCGATCAACTTTGAGATCAGCAGTGGTTCCGGATCTACCAATGTCGGGGGAAACAATTCAGGTGGTAGGAGTCGCAAACAAGAGGATGACTAGCCCTTTGACGGAACCAGTGTCAGTGAAAATCGGAAACTACATGAATGAACACCAGTTTGTGGTGTGTGATTCTAGTCCTGTGTGTCTATTAGGAAGGGATTTATTGTGCAAGTTGAACTGTACCATATACTGCACACCTCAGGGAGTAGAGGTAGAGACGACAGATGATGACGCTACCTTCAAAATTGTGAACTCAAGAACATGCATAGAACTGTATCCTACTCTGACTGTGGAGGATCTTCCTTGGGACCTACGCGAGGCAGTATCATCCAAAGTATGGGATTTTACAGGAGAAGAGATAGGATTGGTCAAAGGGGTAGAGCCAGTAAAGATCATAGTGAAACCAAATGTTGATTATCCAAGAACGCCACAATACAAGCTGTCCCAAGAGACGATTGCAGGAATAAAACCTGTGATCGACTCTATGATTCAACAGGGAATACTGAAGGAAATCGTGGGAAGTCCATGCAACTCCCCGATTATGGGTTTGCAGAAACCTAGTGGGAAATTTAGAATAGTACAGGATCTTCAAAAAATTAATAACATTGTTGTTTCATGTTGTCCAGTGGTACCGAATCCATCAGTGATACTGTTTCAGATACCATTCCAAGCCGAGTGGTTCACAGTAATAGATCTTTGTCAGGCTTTCTTTTCAATCCCATTAGACGAAGAAAGCCAGTATCTTTTTGCTTTTAAAATGGAGAATCGCGTCTTAACATGGTGTAGAATCCCACAAGGGTTCACAGATAGCCCTTCAATTTTCAACCAGCTGTTGAAAAAGAACCTTGAAAGTCTAGTGCTGCCACAGAACTCGGTTCTGGTCCAGTACATAGACGACCTACTTGTTGCGTCAGGAACAGAAGAAGCTTGCAAAGAAGACACCATCGCCTTGCTGAACCATTTAGCTGAAAATGGACACAAGGTGTCCCCGAGCAAATTGCAGTACTGTCTTACAGAAGTACAGTACTTGGGGCATCGGATAGAAAAAGGAAAGCGCAAGGTGTCACCAGATAGAATAGAGGCAATCATGAAGATGAACTCGCCTACAACACAGAGAGAAGTCAGGATGTTTCTAGGAATGGTTGGTTATTGCCGACAGTGGATAGCTAACTTTTCACTGAAAGCAAAACCCTTACAGAAACTGACGCACAAGGAGGTGAGCGATCCGGTACCATGGGACAATGAGTGCTTGATTGCGTTCCTACAGCTGAGAGATGACTTGTGTCGTGCTCCGGCTCTGGGGATGCCGGACTATGAGAAGCCATTTTCCCTCTATTGCTGCGAAAGGGAGGGCTGTGCTTTGTCAGTTTTAGTGCAAGTCCATGGAAATGCCCGTAGACCAGTTGCATACTTTTCGGCTACCTTAGATCCAGTAGCCGCAGCGTTGCCCGGATGTCTCAAATCCGTTGCTGCAACAGGTGTCAGCATTGAGCGTTGTGAAAGCATTGTGATGGGACACCAGTTAGTGGTGTATGTACCTCATTCTGTGGAACTGTTAATGACCAGGACCAAGACCCAGCACTTGACTAACAGTAGGCTCACGCGCTATGAGCAAGTTATTCTTGCTGCAGAGAACGTGACCCTTAAGAGGTGCTCTGTCTTGAATCCTGCTACACTGATGCCACTTCCTAATGACATTGAAAGCGAAGACTGTGAACATCACGATTGCCTTGATGTGACTGAACTATGTACGAAGCCGAGACCAGATATTGTGGATGAACCATTGATCGACCCCGATGAAATTTACTTTGTCGATGGTTCATGTTTAAGAGATGATACTGGTCGGTTGAGAGCAGCTTATGTTGTTTGCACCATTACTGGAGTTGTGGAAGCCGCTTGCCTGGAAGGAGTACACTCCGCTCAGGTAGCAGAAATCATTGCATTGACCCGTGCCTGTATAGCAGGTAGCAAAATTAGAGTCACCATATATACTGATAGCCAATATGGTTTCGGTGTAGTTCATGATTTCGGGCAATTGTGGTCTCAGAGGGGTTACGTGTCCTCCTCTGGTTCGCCAATCAGAAACGGAGAATTTGTACGACTGCTGTTAGAAGCATTACAGGGTCCTGCCGCAATTGCGGTTGTGAAATGTGTAGCTCATACGAAAAATACAGATTTTGTGTCACAGGGAAATAGATATGCAGACGAAGTTGCCCGCTATTGTGCGGAGCATGGTTATACTTTCACGGAGGTGGAAGTAGGTGGGGCTCAGGAAAAGACAGAACTAAGCATGATGTTAGAAACTGTTGATACTTGGGAAGATTTGAAACAAATGCAAGACAATGCACCTGAATCTGAGAAGCAGGCATGGGAAACAGCAGGTTGTGTGAGAAGTGAAATGGACTTTTGGGTTTCAGCAGATGGAAGGGCAGTGTTACCCGAGGAGGTAGCGAGTCCAATGGCACGACAGATACATGGTCCAGTGCATTTGGGAAGAGATGCCATGCTGAGGGTGTTCAGGCAGACTTGGTATTGCCCAAAATTTAGGATTGCAGCAGAAGCAGTGTGTAAGCGATGCGTTACTTGCCAACAGTTGAATATAGGGAAAAGAACACCAGTTACACTGAGTCACATTGGGAGGTCTGGAGGGCCCTTCAACAGAATGCAATTGGATTTTATTGAAATGCCAAAAGTCAACCGCCTTAGGTATGTTCTGGTGGTAGTATGCATATTTTCCAGATGGGTTGAAGCATACCCTACACGTAGGTGCGATACACTCACAGTAGCAAAGTTGTTGCTTAGAGAGTTGATACCGCGCTTCGGGGTGCCTGCCTCTCTGGAATCGGACAGAGGAACACATTTTAACAGCGAAGTTGTGAAGATGCTTTGCTCTGCATTGAACATTGATCAGAAATTGCATTGTAGCTATCGACCAGAGGCTTCAGGTATCGTGGAGCAGATAAATGGGACGTTGAAATGTCGAATTGCTAAAGTATGTTCATCAACTTCCTTAAGTTGGCCTGATGCTCTTCCTTTGGTCCTTATGAGCATGCGTAGCACACCCGACAGGAGGACAGGTCTCTCTCCACACGAGGTGCTGATGGGGAGGGCAATGAGACTTCCAACTGTCCCAACAACCGCATTGTTGAATATCACAGATGACCTGATCCTGGATTATTGCAAGGGGTTGTCTGACGCCATTCATTCTGTGTCTCTTCAGGTACAGGCCGCAGAAGTTCCATCCTCAAGAGATCAATGCCACGACCTGTGTCCAGGTGACTGGATAGTGGTGAAGAAGCACGTCCGGAAGAACTGCTTAGACGTGCGCTGGAAAGGACCTTACCAGATCATCTTAACGACGAACACTGCCGTGAAGTGCGGAGGGCTGCCAAATTGGATCCACGCTTCCCATACTCGAAGAGTTCCAGCACCTCTTGAAGAAACAGCTCCTCTCACAGACGAAAATCCAGTTGTGGAGGAAGAATCGCAAGAGGGGATCAGTCAAGCTGTGGGGGTGTCTGAAGATAGGGGGAGTGTCACAGATCCAGAGGAAGAAGAAAGACAGAACGGCAGTGAAACTGAAGTTGCCACAGAAGGAGAAAGCTGCTGTGAAAACAACTCAGACACAGAACAAGTTCAGAGTGATCCAGAACTGAGTGAACAGACAAGAAATAGGAGAACAAGGCGTGGAGAAGCTATCTGGCATGAAAGAAAAAGGAGGCCAAGCTTGAAGCCAGCTCGAGAGGAAACTCTTGCTCCTATATCCGAAGACTCAGATCCAGAAGAAAGTGCACAAGGACAAGAACAGGAAGGTCCGAGGAGATCAAGGAGGGTGCGGGTGCCTTGCAGAAGATACGCTACTCCTGAGTGGACCTACCTCGCTACAGATGTCCGAAGGACGCAGAACTGGGAGGGTGAGGAAAGTGACCCTGACCAGAACTGACCCCATCATAACAGTGGAGGTAGAGTTGCTGATACCAGGAGTGGAGGTCGAAGGGCTGCTGACACTCAACATCGTCTATCCTCCTCTCCTGAGCGGAATAAGAAAATTGATCCTAGAGACAGTTGAATTTCCGTGTTGCTGTTCCAGGTGTCCAATACTTGAGGGAATCCTTCTTCGTTTGGAAATATTCGAGCAAGTGGTGGGAGTTCTTGGAACACGCATAATTTCGGATTACTAGAGACTTTGCAAAGAACTTTGTAAATACAGATTGAGAGATAACCTAGCTTCAAGAAGAAGACGACGAAATTAGGGATTTCAAGTTAGAGGATGGAGAAGGGTTAAGGTTGTCTATTGCTACAGAACTCAGAGACTGTTCTGGCGGAGGGGATTTTCAGCTTCCAGGTGTGGTTCGAAAGATTGGAGAAGCAAAGAAAAGAGACTTTGTACTGTGAAAAAGAACCAGAGCTACACTGTCTTGAGATCATGGAGGCTGGCAACCCGAACCGCAGGGCAAAATGCATAGTAGGCACACTTTTAGTGGTAGTGATTTCTCTTATAGTTTTAGTGGTTACTGTATCATATGTAGTGGGACATGAAAATGATGTGAAAGCAGAAAAAGAAGCAAAAAGTGCATCAACACAGAAGCCTCCTACGGCTGGCAAACAGGGGGAAAACACAGCGAAGGAGAAAGCTTTGTTAGATGCTGAAATAAAAAGATTACATGCAGATGAATCACAGGGGAATTTTAAATCAAATGCTTATGCCAAATTGCTTTATGAATACATTAATGTCATGGAGGCGAAGAACTGCTATGTCTGCATGCAGTTGCCAGCCTCTGTAGATGAAGGCATCAGGTATCATCATCTTCCATTGACCTATGGAATCTCATGTAGTTTGTTGCTGAGCATATTTTATGAACGTGAGGGGTTTGAGTATTACTTCTCGAACTTTGACTCGATATTGCCAGAGGTGCCAAATTACAAACACCTCAATAAATGGGATTATTACAAAAGTGAAGACAGGTTACAGAAATGTTTCCTTCCATGGAAGACACTAGATACTTCACATGCCCGAAGAAATAATTTGACTTGTAAAGTGTCAGAAACTGAGAAAAAGTTTATAGGGCAGGTGGATGATCGATATAGAAGACAAAAGGTCCTAAAAGCTTCAGGACAGTGGAAAACAGATTGGACCGAGGAAGAAAGGGCACACCAAAGAAAGGGTAGCAATGGTCCAATAGCTTTAGACAGAGAGAAAAGGGGAAAGCTGTGTATACACAGAAGTCAAACATATTATGAGAATGTGTTTGTGGGAGAAGTCAGTTGTGAACATGCTTTCCAACTGGAGTATTACTCCAAAGATTTCCTAAAGGAAATGCAGGTGATCCCGAATGTGTATTTTGTTTGTGGAAGAAATGCATACGTGAAACTACCAGATAATTGGTATGGATCATGTTACTTAGCAATTGTCTTCCCCAAAATATACCATGCTGAGGACTTAGAAACCAAAAAGAGAGGGAAACAAACTAGAAGAAGAAGGGATGTAAGCGCTGAGGAGGTAGTTGGAGATGTATTTGGTGCTATGTTTCCTATATTGGGGATAGCACTAAATGATGTTAAGATAAGAAGATTGGCTACAGTTGTAGATAGACTATCCGCCAGTACTGCTTGATCTTTAATGCTGGTAGAGGGAGAGATGCAATCGATAAGGGCAATGGTTCTTCAGAACCGACTTGCTCTAGACGTTCTGTTGGCGAGGGAGGAGTCTGTAAGGCTTTGAAGGTCCAGGAATGTTGCACTTACATTCCAGACAATTCAAAACCTCTAGAAAAGTACATTCGAAACATTACTGAAATACACCATGAGATAGAGGATTTGACAAAGGTAACAGTATGGGAAAAAGTAGGTCAAGGAATGGGTAAAGTTGGAGGTTGGTTTGCCAACCTGGGAAAGAATATCATTTGGTACATATTGAAACCTATCATCATAATAGTGATTTGTGTAATCGCTTTGTGGGGGTTCGTGAAACTGTACAAATGGTATAGAGCAAACAGGTTGCAGAGATCCATGCGAGAGCAGGGGAGGAGATTAGCTGCGATGCAGGAGAATCAGTACCGGAGTCTGAGGGCTCTAGAGGAGATGAAAAGAGGGAATATTGCTACGACTTCAGTTTGATACTCTATACCTTAAAGAGGGTGTTGTGATGATGATGACTACTGGAAGTCATCAAAGGGGGGATTGAGAGAGCACAAATCTGAAAAATGTAGAAGTGCACCATATTTACAAGCACGTTGTATTAGTTTAGAATAGAATACACAAGAGTGTCAAACCTATAGGGTGAAGAGATATATATAAGTGATTAATTAGAGTAGGGATACATATATCAGTGTGAAAAACTAATGTAGAGATTTGTAGAAATGTTAGAATGATGTTGGAGTCTCACGTTATGAGGCTGTGTGAAAAAGAAATGTAATTCTGCAAACCATGGAAATGTGTGGCCACATAGCATTTCACAAGAAACGAAAGATGCTGCTACACTTTTAAGTAACTTGGATTCTAAGGTCATTTTACTGCAAAGTATTATTAATCATAGAATTGAAATAATGTTTTAAATAGATGTGTTACATTATAGTAATGTGTGTTGGTTAGAATACTGTTTAAACAAAGAAATTAAATGTGCATATGGCAGAGGCCCGTTTCATGTAATTTTAGCAGGCCTGAATAGATAAAATTGCTTCTTTGATCTGTATGTGCTCGTTAGAGAAAAGTCGTGCTAGACACTAACTGTAAATTCTGTTACATAGTTTACGACTTCAAGATATGGTGGAGGCCGGAATTTGGGGCCTATATAGAAAAAGTGTCTTTTGCAGGTGCGAGGGGGCTTAATCAGAAAATGATGAATAGGCTTTGTTCAAGAGACGCCAGGCA